>NC_045788.1:10678514-10978514 GCF_009873245.2 Balaenoptera musculus | reverse complement strand
ACAAGGTTGCCTTCTGCAGCGGGCAGTTTCCAGATGAATCTGTTGTTGCAGGAAACTGGTGACTAGTAAATGTTCCGTATGCAGCCAATGTGTGATAAGTCGTCCCATAATTAGTATGGAGTAGCCCATTTCTGTAATTTGAATGACTGTGTCCTGAGAAATTTCTGTCTGCTTTGGTTCAGTGGTATCAAGAACATTAAGAGTGATTTTTCTTCCTCGAGGTGGCCTCTCCCTCCCCAGCTAGTGGAGGGAAGCAGTCTGGACCTAGAAAGAAATTAGATGATCCGTGGTGGGGGCTTAGAGTTGAGCCTTGCAGAGTCACCTGTTTGACCCACACAGTGACCCCAGTGAGCTGGAGAAGGGGGGCCGGCAGCACGCTCACGCCACTCTGCCAGGCGCCACTCAGGGGTCCACGCCAGTGCCCTGTGCTGGGTTCTCAGCCCATTATGAGACTTCAGTGGATTTCACAGCAGGTAGGAACTTACTTATAATGAATTGATCCTTGCATTTTAATTCCTTGGTAATGACAGCTCAGGGAAGCCGAAGGCCATGGTTGGGAGACTTGAATTGTTACTGGATGTGAGAATTGTTTCACTGCTCTTAACTTGCTCAAGCTGGGGCAGGTTCCAGGAACTTGAACTATAAATAATCTATTCAAGCCTCTCTCTTTCTTTTTTTTTTTTTCCTCCTAGAGTCTTGATATATGTAGACAGAACTGCGGTTTGGGGCCTGTCGGGTCAAGATGTTTGTTTCTATAGGAAGTGCTTGCAGGTGGCAGTGGGCTTGGTGAATTAGGCTCTCTGAGCTCAGACCCTCTCCCCGTCATCCATCCTGCCCGGCCCTGCATGGTTGTTAACATCTGCTAGCACAGCTCCCGTTTTGTTCTCTGCACAAAAGCCTTTGGCGGTTCCCTCCCCAAGCCCTCCAGCTTTACCCAGCAGAGTAAGGAATCTTTTCTTTTTGGAAATGAAGAATCTGGCCTCGTAAACTACTTCTCACGAGTGCCCTCCTGCCAGCCAAACTGGACTTGTTCTTCCTGCCTCCGTGCCTTGTCACTCTCCCCTCCCCCAGCCCCACTCAGGGGTCTCTGTGGGTGCCCCCTTCATGGACTCCTCCTCTGTTGGTTTCACCAGCTGGAGTACTGTGTGCACACACGGACCTTCCTCTTGCTCGAGCTCTGGTTGGTGTGAACTCCTTCAAAGCAGGCACCGTCGTGGTCATCCCTGTTCCCTAGAGGGTGCACAGGAACAGACCTGTAGATGCTCACAGCCTGGTGGGAAGGGGGCAGAGAACCAGCCAGTGGAGCACAGAGGGCAGACGTAGAGGAAACATTCCAGGTGTCTGGAGACAGCTGGAAGCTATCCACTCTGATTTTCGTGGTTTTGAAGTCTCTAACTGAATTGTTAAAATTGCCTTTTCTTTGTTCTGTGTCACGTCTGCTGCGCTGTGGTTCATACGGCAAGGTGTGAAGACTTAAGTCCGAAGCACCTGAGGAGCCATGGCAAGCAAGCCACAGTAAAGCCGTGATTTGGGGAAACTTAACAAGCTAGAGGTTTCTCATGATGCCACTCATTTCTGTAGCAGAATCATATTTTTCTATGTGTGGTATTAATGTGTATGTGCTTCAGGGGTGGGAAAACTTGAAAATTCCAAAATCCTTATTAGTTCCCTATTTGAGAGGCTGGTTAAGTAGGGTGTGTGTGCGATGGTGTGTGTGCGTGTGATGTATTTATTGCATTATTTTGAGAGAATAGCCGTCTGTTATGTGGCTGTACATTAGGTACAGCCAAATTGAATATTTCCATTTGGCGAGGAAGGTAGGATTCATGAAACTCAGGCCTTAACCAGTAGGTTGGATGACAAGACCAATTGAAGCGTTACGAAATGTCTTTTTGTTGCTCCTGTTATTTTTGTCTTGGGTTCATTGTCTCATTCTTTAATGATTATTAAAATCTTGTGCCTGAAAGTTTATTTTGCTTAATTATGAAGTAGACATGCACGTTTATATTTATGTAAAGTATTTGCTGTAAAGTGTTTTTGGTTTATTCTCTTAAAAGATCACTATATTTAAGTAAAAAATGAAAGTCAGCAATACACTTCATATCTCGATGGGTTTTATTTTCTTACTAGAGATCAATCTAGGAATCAGTGAAAAATGAAGGGTTCTTTTAAGAATACTTTGTGCTTAAGCCTAATTATCTAAATTGATTCCCTTTTAATTTGGTGTTTATGATCGTTAGGATGTACACTTCAGTTTTAAAAGGTGTGAAGTTCAAAACTAAAGGGTGGCTTTAGCAAGCCACATGGCATCTGAGGCCATTTTACTGGGTCTGGAAAGGCAGGCTTTTAGCTTTGGGTCTGGGAACCATGCAGGGGTTAAACTGAATCGCTAGACACGTATCCTAGTCATTTTAGCTCGCTAGAGTCCTTCCGCCTGGAATGCCACGCTGCACAGAAGGACACGTGTACACCTCTGACCCCCAGTCGACGCTTACAGTCTGGAATTGGTCCTGCCTCCTGCTTGCCCTCCGCACCTTGGATGCAGTGATGCCCACACCTATCTTGTGGTCCTGGCGCCCTGATAGCTGTAAATCCCTAGGTGGGAAGTGACCGTGTTCCTTTTAAACTCTCTGTGGCGTCTTTGACCTATTGGGTGCTCAGTAGGTTTGGATTGAAGACAATTACGCGTTCAGAGAACTAGGCCAGGAATCCTCTGCTGCTTATCCTACACCCGGCTCCCATGTCTTCCTCTGGAAATGGGAGACTTGAGCCAGGACTCTCAGTGGGGAAGCGGTGGTGCATGTCCATCACCTAAGGGACTGTTGATCCTCAGGTAACTATTGCCACCACAAGAGTGTGTAACAAACCATCCCAAAGCTCAAAGCTTAACATAATAAGCGTTTATTCCGCAGTTTAGGCTGGACGTGGCTGGACAGTTCTGGTCTTGACTGGACTCCTTCCTGTGCCTGGGATTTGACAGGTTTAGCTGGTTTAGGATGGCCTCAGCCCTCACAGCTAGGGCAGCTCAGGTCGACTCCATGTCTCTCATCCTCAGCAGCCTGGCCTGGGCATGTTGTCACAACAGAGGCAGAGGAGCTAGATGAGAGGAGACTGCCCCTGTCACAATTGCTGACATCTCATTGGCCAAAGCGAGTCACAGGGCCAAGTTCAGAATCGAGGGGCGGGCGGGCAGGTACACTCCAGCAATCGATGTGAGGCGTGGCAAAGTTCATTGGATCCCGGGAGGTGTGGGAATTGGAGCAGTTACTGCAATCAGTCTGCTGCCTCCATGGACCCCATGTCTCTCCACCTTGGTTGAGAACCCTGGGCTGCATGATCACTAAGGACCCTCAGGGCTCTGGCTTTTCTCCTGGCCAGAGGGATAAAAGTCCGGAAGAGGTAAGAAAGACAGCTTTGTGTTCGTGGTTCCTGCAGAGGGCGCCAAGCCCAAGCCAGTGGCTCCTCTAGGTGGGCACTTCACTCTGTTCACTGCGTGTAGTTTGCTAACCTACCCTTTCCAACCCAGAGCACCACTCTGGTTACCTATTGCTAAACGACAAACTGCCCCAAAACTTAGTGGCTTGAAACAACCACCATTTGATCTGACGGAATCTTTTGGTTAAGAATTAGGACAGAGCTTGGCTGGGCAATTCTGCTTCTTGTGGCTTCAGCTGAGGTCACTCAGTTGGCAGATGGGCAGGCGTGGCGAGTCCAAGCTGGCCTCCCTCACATATCTGGCACATGGTGGGTGGCTGGAAACAGGCTCGTTTGGGGCCATACGTGGCCTCTGTAGCAAGGCCATCTCAGGGAGGCCATCTTACGCGCTGGCTGCCTCCACCTAGGACAGGTGTCCTGAAAAGCTGCGTGGCCTTTTATGACCTAGCCCAGAAGGCACACGGCATCACCACCGCAGTGTTCTGTTGGTCAGAAGCTCACCTAGATTCAAGAGGAAGGGACACAGACCTCCCCCCGGCTTTAATGACAAGTATAAAAAAGCCACCCACCCGAAGTCCCCAACTGTCTTCCCTCTGTTTTTTGCCTAGTCTTCTGCAGTTGTTCTCAGGTGAGACGTCTCCCCAGAGCAGGCTCTTAGGTCCCTGGTCTAGCAGCATCAGCATCCCCTGGGGCCTTGTTAGAAACCCAGATTTTCAGACCCCACCCCAGACCTGCTGAGTCAAAATGACGAGCCCTCCGGGTCATTCTGATGAACCCTAAAGCTTGAGAACCACTGCTCCAGGACACAACACCCTTGGTGAGCCTCAAGTGATGACCCATGACCACGATGACTGCCTTGAACTTCCCATCTAGGTAGGTGTTGGATGAGGGTGACTTGGGGTGGGGCACCCATGGAGTGTGGTTCTGTGTATGGGTTGGAATATCAAAGACAAAATTCATCGTTGCCTTTGAAGAAGTTACTGGGGGCAGAAGTTCACTGTGACGTGGGCCCCTTTACCTTCCTGTGAAGGGAGTGGGGCAGGGGGAAGAGAGGACAGGGGAAATAGCTGCTTCCTTTCTTTGGTGAGGTTTCTCGGAGACTCGTCTAAAAGTCCGCTGCCTGGGGCTGAAAGGAGCTCAAGTGAGCCACCAGAGAGAAAGCCCCTCTGATACAGGCAGTGTGAGTCCTCTTCCTCTGTTTCTTGGGCGGGCGGGTTGGATGAGGTGGGATGGGGAATCCTTAACTCATCACTCTTGTGTGGTTTGCACCCCTCCCAGAATGGTTAAGAATGAATATGCGGGTGGGGGACCAGCCCACACCCTGGAGCCTCTGTGCCCATGGTGGTACCTGGGCTGCTCTAGTGTAGTAATCTCCTGGGTGCATCGCCAGGGCCCTCGAGCTGTGTGTGAGCCCGTTGCTACCACACAAATGGAAGATCTGCGTTTCGTTGAAAATTTAAATTGGTTCACTCCACTGCAGGGGAGGGCTGGGGCAGACAACCCAAGTAAAGCAGTCACTGGGGTGTAAGCTGGTCCATTGATTATAATGAGGTTTGGAGAGTCTTAAGCAATCTGACCCATATGTGCCCTCCACACCCCTACCTATTAGGGTGATGCCTACCTTGGGGCATGTGTCTGCCCCAAGACGCTCAGAAACTTTGTCCTACTGTCTTCCCAGGCACTGGTTCCTATATCTTAGTTACCAAGATCCCTTCAGAGACCTTACTTTGCTTACAAGTTTGTCACATTTGCCCCATTCCTGCTCCCCAATATCCGGTCCAGCAGCCACCCCTTCCCCACACAGCCTGTACGCTTCTGCCGAATCACCAGGGGGTGGGCTAAGGGTAATCTTAAAACCTCTGCCTCCCTGGGTTCAGGAACCCAGCTGTGATCTGATCAGCAGGCAGCGTTCTGACAACAGGAACTGGTTCAAGAATGGGCATGTGACCCAAAACAGGCCAACAAGGCTCAAGGCAAGATCTGCTGGGGACTCCTGGGGGGTGAAAAAAACTTCTTGAGAGCCACTGGAATAGATGTTCTCTCTTCCTGTGGACGTTACAAGGTCCAGATGTAAGCCTGAAACTGTAGTAGTCAGCTTGTGACCACCCTAAGGACTGAATTAACAGGAGAGATGCAAATAGCTGAGAGGCTAAATCAAGCCGAGAAATGGAGAGGAAGCCTTGATTGAACCTTGCCTGATCGCCACTCCACTCCTGGAACTTATGAGTTATATGAGCCAATAAGTTCTACCCTATGGTTTATATCATATTTAAGTTGGATTTTCTGCTACTTGCCAACAAAAGCATCTGGACTGACACTGCCTCCTTTGGTGACAATATCTGAAGGCCCTGTCATATTCTCAGCCATGCCATGTGACAGCTTGAGAGTAGCCAAAGGAATCCATCACCCCTCCAAGGACATACCCTGTCACAGCTGGAGGGCAGAATCCACACTCACCAGCGGTTAGAGTTGGAAGAAAATTCAGCCTCTGTCTCAAGTCTCTCAGGTGAGGAAACTGAGGCTGTGGGAAGTGATGAACCAAGTATGAACAGGTAAGGGGGCTCCCACCAGCAGATGATCCCAGGAGGTGTTTCTGCAGCTGCCTGGCCTCCTGACAGGTGCCCGTGCTCCTGGCAAAGCTGCTCCCTACGCCGGGGAGTTAACGTTTCAGGGGAGGCACGGGCCCACCTTCCCTGATCTTTCATCTTTTCATTTCAGAATGCTGAAGGGGGAGAATGACTATTACTATATATAGTCTCAACACATGTGACCTTGAATCCTTTCATTTCCTGAGCCTTTCAGAACACTCCCTAGAAATAGCTGGAGGCGGGCCCCCCTCTAATACTGCGGGGTCCAGGGACAAGAGCACAGATGCTGGCTCCCACGCGAAATGTCTGAGTATTTACATTAGGATCAAACTGACAAACTGTTACGCATTAAATAGGTTCTGCTTACACTTTCATGAAGACTGGAATTTTTAGGTTCCTCAAAGTTTTCTGTGGCAGCACCAGGAGAGCGGGCCTCCCTGCCCCTGGCCCATCTCACGCCGGGATGTGCGGCCTGTATCTCCAAGCTCCATCTACCACCCCTGCAAACAGCTTGTCCCTGGCCACCCCTCACGCTTACAGGTGTGTGCGAGCCACAGTCAGGAGGACAGGCGTGGAGAGAGGGCTGTGCGGCCCCGGAAGCAGGCTCAGGACCACTCAGGTGGAGAGTTAGGGTTTCATGGGACCTGCAACATGGGGTGTGCAAGTGTCACTGTGGCCCCGTGGGGAGGGTCATGGCCAGAGGAAGGCCAGAGTAGTGCCCTCCAAGGAGTGGGACCCAGGACTGGGCCACTCCTGGCCAGGTCCAAGGGCAGTACTAGATCTCCATTCTGTCCTATGCAAGATCATAAAGCAAGGCTGGGGGTGAGCAAGACCCGGCTTGGTGACCTTGGACCTCAGTTTCCTCCCTCGTCCCTGAGGGAGCAGGACTACTTCCCATTCTAGAACCCTCTGTCGAGTCTGGAAGCAGACTGGATTTCAGAGCCCTTATCCCATCCAGCAGTTCTGGGACACCAGCCCCAAACCCCCGGGGAAGAGAGAGCCACAGTAGGGAGGAACGCTGCCTTTATTTCTTGATTTCCCATCCGGAGATGCCAGGATGAAGGTGGTGGCTTCACATGGGACAGACGTGGGCCATGGAACGTCAGCCCAGGACTTGCAGTAGAGGCGGAAGGAACCAGACTGACCCACGTGTCCACCCACCCCAGGGCTGATTCGCCCACGACAGGCCACCAGCACAATGCCAAGTGCCCAAGACGCAGGCCTTGTACACAGGCCCAGGAGTGTCCCTCCATCTGGTAGCAAATGGGCAAATCCCACCTGAGGTCTGCCATGGGGAAGACGTCTTTCCCAAACAAAGCTAAGCCTCACTCAGGAAATATGGTGATGAAAGGCAGCTCACAGACACGCAGGGCTAACAATCCTGTAGAAACGGGGGCTCGGGCGCACGCACACGAGGACAAGACTATGCACCACGAAGACAGGGAGGGAGGTCACAGGGCTCACGGGAGTCAGCAGGCAGCCAGGAGCTGGCGCCCAGGACAGATGCCGTCTCTGCCCGGAGCATGTACTCAATCGGGCCCAGACGGGAAACCAGGCGGCAGTTTCCTAAGGACTCAGGAAACACCAGTGGCCGGCCTGCTAGCGAATGTCCTGAAGGAGAAATGGACACGAGAGACATTCACAGGACGGAGGTCCAAGTGCGCAGAGCCAGGAGGTCAGGATGGTGCCGGGGATTGGGAAGCTCCAAGAGCAGCCCCTTCGGGAAACGTTGAAAAGAAGGCCACTGCTCTGCTTTCGTCTACACGGCAAGCACCCCAGCACCCCAGGATTTGGTGGCGGTCTCAGTACTTATTCACAGTTGGGGCTCTGCCTGGGGAAGCCGCATCCACATGAGGCAGCGCTGGGCTGTGGCCAGCTGCGGGGCGGGGGGGGGGGGTCCCTAGTTGGGCCCAGATCTGGGGGCCACCCCCAAAGAACAGGCCCACTTCCCTGCTCTGTGGTTCCCAGGCTCGGGGAGCCCTGGCCAGCTGCCGGGTGAGAATGCCCGCATTTCCAGAGGTCAGAGGAGCCAAGAGGCCTACGCCCCAGATGCCCCCAGCAGACGGGAGCAAACTCCAACAGTCTGTGTGCCTAACAGTGCAAAGCCAAGTCCACGATATTCGGAAGGGAGGGCCCCTCAGGCCGGCGGTCTGGCCGGAGGGTCGCGATGGGCGTGTGGAGGAGGCCCGGTACTCGGGGTTAAGACAGGATGCAGTGGTCCTAGGTTCTTCCAGTCGGACTGCGTTAAAAGCACATCTTAGCAGCAAGAGTTTGTCCTTGTTTCTGTTGCATGAAGGTGGTGGAAACCGGACCAGGATGGGGCGAGGTCAGTCTGCCAAGGGTGGAGAAGCTGCTGCCAGTTCCGTGGGTGCAGCCGCCTCCTCCCAGTGGCCCTCAGGTGAAGTAGCGACAGGGCGTGGAGTCGATGTAGCAGTATGGGGTGCACCGCAGGTCTCCGTACGACCTGAGGGGGCAGACACGGGGCAGTGGGCAGGAGCCCCAAGGACACAGCCACGTTCTCAAAGGCCGCCTCTCGGGACTCTGGTCAAACCTTATCCGAGAGCCGCCCTACTGCTGCCCTCCTAAGGGTGAGGGGCTCCAAGGTGAGGGGCTTGGGGCAGCTGAGTCCAGGCCTCTGGGGCTTCTCCCCTTGAGTCCATCTGAGGGATCTGGGGGAAAGGGGTTGGTAGGTAGCCTGGTTCTGCACGCAGCCCCTCAGAGAGAATTGGCCCTTTCTCCAGCGCTGTCCAGTAGACCACACTGCACTATTTCTGTGGCAGCCACTGGCCATATGTGGCTATTGAACTCTTGAAATAAGGTTAGTGTGACTAAAGAGTCGGATATTTAACTTTATTTAAATAGCTACATGTGGCCGAGGGCTACCATATTGGAGAGCACAGGCTACACATCTGTAAGCCCAAGCGCTAATTCCGAGACTGTGTTGTATTGATACACCACGCCCACATTCGCAAGCATCCCCTGAGGCTTCTCGGGATTAAGAGAGTAACCACAGAGAGCAGGGGGTAAACCCTGGGCTCCACGTGTCCCTGTAGCCCAGGTCCGATGGTCTACACCCAGTGGTCTCCTTCCGCCAACCCTTCGGCTGGGGCCTGGCAGGAGCCTCTCTACTTCAGGGAGGGGCAGTGCACACAGACACACAGATGCAGTGGGGTCCTGGCCCAGCCTACAGTGCTTGGAGTTTGGGGTTTGAGCTCCCCCAGCCTAGTTTGATTTGTTGCTCTGCGTTTGGGGGTGGACATTGAGGAGACCCCCTTGGAGGAGAGAGACAGGCCTTGTGTCTGTCCCCCAGCCCTGCCGAGGGCCTGGGTCCAAGCCTACAGAGGAGTGGGGCGGAGGGAACGGCTGGACAGATGGACTCCTGAGGAACCAGGGATCCACTCTGGGGCCAAGGGAGAAGCAGGATGTGGACTGGGAGAGGAGCGGCCTCCCTACCTTCCCTACAAGCTACGCAACTCTGGTCCTGTGAGGACTGGGGGAACGGAGCCCAGGAGACCCCATTCTGGGCATGGGATTGTGCCTCACAGGGCAGAGGCCCTCAGCGGGCTTGGGAGATGTCCTCGTGGAGGCCAGGACACTCAGGATACTGAGCCACATGAACACCCACTGAGGGGTCTCAGAAACAACTGCAGGGGGTGCTTGAAGGGAAGACTACATTCCTGGGGTTTTCTGAGAGGAGCTTGGAGCCACCAAAGTTAGATACTAAGGCTGGTGGGATCTCATGTGTACCCACAGGCCTGCCCGGTGGTTCCAGAGAATTCAGGTTACAGATGCTTAGATTCTCTGAAATGCCCAGATACCTCCCCCCTCCACTGGCCCCCCTCCGGGGCAGGCCCACTCCCAGGAGACCAGTGTGGTCACGGGAGCAACGGGGGATGAAGCTGCTCATCCAGGGGCCACAGTGAACTGCAGCCCGGGGCCCAGGCGGAGCTGGGGGCGGGCGACTGCTCTGAGTGGTGTGTGGGTTTCTGTGTTTAGCACTGTCCCCCCACGAGAGCAGGGACCATGCATGAGTTCTGTGTCACCATACCTCAGAGTCCAGAAAGCCCCAGGAACACAGGAGGCATTCAGGAATATTTGTGAAGGAAAGAGGAATAGGCAGGAGAGAGGGAGGCCGGGGTGTGGTCGCAGCCCGCGAGGTGGTCCCTACCCGGGGAGATAGGTCTCGCAGGTCAGGTGGCCGAAGTCAGAGCCGTCACAGTCCTCCACGCCCCTGTGCCGGTGACCATCTCCACAGTAGGCCCGGCGACAGCCTGAGGGGACACAGGAGGTGAAGCCCTGAGAGGGGGGTGGGGGACAGCCTGACGGGACCATGTGGCCTGAAGGAGCCCCCCCCCACCCCACAGAGCCTGAACCCTCCTGCAGGGATGTCCACAAAGCTTCAGATCCCAATGCCACGGGAGGACAGTTTCCGTCGCAGGACCACCGTGGGTTCCCGCGAGGTAAGGGTAGGGAGACGGGGAGCACCGGGCACGTCACAGCCTTGGTGGCACTTGTCTGTCTGCAGGGAGCTTCCTGCGTCCCTCGGGAGCCAGACCGTCTTCCACGGGGTCTCTGCTCTCACACCAGGGGAGGGGCCAGGAGTATGAACCCACCCTCATTTTTACAGGGCTTTGAGACCCTATTAGTTCCTTCCTGCTGTGTCACCTCCACGAGGGGCAGGGGGACTCCAGGCAGAGCCAGCATCCTAGGAATCACCGCCCAGGCCCTGTCACGGGAAGTGCAGCTACGTGGAGAGAACCAGACGCTTCATCCCGCGCCTGCCCCTGCGCGCTCTCATCCTCCTCTGAGCTCCTTGCTGGCGAGGAACCCGCCTTTGCACCTACACGTCCCCAACCCCGGCTTCTCACAGCAGGACTTTAAAAATAATGCAGTGAAGGGATGTCGAGCCCTCACGGCACCCAGACAATCGATGCGCACGTCAGCTCGCAGAATCTCACAGAATCTAAAGGCTTGAGCGTTCGGTGCAGTCGTACCCATTTTTCAGTTGGGGAAAGTGAGGCCCTCCATCACCCCACTCACCGTGTGGCCTCCTCTCTGAGCCTGAGGGTGACTCAGTGGCTTCCAGAGCCTGCGTCCGAACTCTATCTGAATCTAAAGCTCATGCTTTCCACCTCACCTCCTGCTTTTGTCACTTGATTTTTTTAAAAAAAAGAAGAAAGAAAAGCGACGCTTCAGCCCTATGCTGCCTGCCTGTCCCGGTAGCATCCATAAGCCTGAAGGTAGCCCAGCCGCCCGTTCCCCTAAACAGAGCTCTGCTATGAGGACTCTGTCTGCTAAAAGTGAGTCCTGATTCAGATTCTTGCCTTCTCCCGTCTGCCTCTCAGTCCTGCATCACCTTTATCTTTTGATAAGAATTTGGATTAGAACGTGGGTTTCGCCAAGAAGTAGGATTCAAAAGAAAGGGAGGGCCCGGTGGCTTCTCTGGGGCCAAGATCCTTGACAGCAACCCCATCGCCATGCTTGGACGGTGGGAGGGCTCATGTTTGGCCTGAGTGGGGAGGGTCGTCCCCCCAGCAGCCCAGCTCTGGCTCTAGAACTGTCCCAAACCAGCACAGCTGGTGTCCGGGGCTTGGCCTGACCCCACGCGGCGGCGGTTCAAGCTGGGGCCACTCACGGATGCAGTCGTCACCCACATCGCCGTTCCCGTCATCACACTCCTCCCCCGGCTGCAGGACCCCATCCCCGCAGGAGCCGCGGTGGTCTACGGGGTAGTCCACAGGGTAGAAAGGCGTCAGCTGGCCAGAGAAACACAGCACGGTTACTGGTACAGTGGGACAGGTAGCCGGGCACCGGGGACAGAGGCTCTGGGCGGGGGCAGGGCAGTGGGGGAAGGGCACTCCTCCCCTGTAGCCAGAGCTCTGTGGTTGGCAGGAAGGCTGTGCGGGGCTGGGAGCCTGTCTGGAGCCTTGGCCCAGAGCAGAGCTCCATGTGGGGAGCCGGGGCATGGAGAGCTCTCGGAGGCGGGCTGAGGGAGGGCGCTCAGACTTTCATGGAAAGCTCTGCGCCAGGCCTCTCCTTCCTTTGGAGATGCGTCCCTCTGCTGATGGGGTGTGTGCTGAGTGCCCAGTACCTGGATGGGGAGCCAGCCAAGGCTGTCCTTGAAGTACAGAGACCTCTGGTCTCTGCGGAAGGCAATGGCATTTTGGGTGTTCAATCTCTCAAGCTCTTCCTGGTTGTTGACCACAAATATCTGCCAGAGGAAACATTGGTGAGGATTCCAGGAAACACTTCTACGGAGGGCGGGGGAAGAGCCAGAGGAGGAAACAGTCCCTGACCTTGGGCTGGTGATCAGTGAGAAGGGGGGTTTGCTATTACACTCCTGCATCCCTCCTGAAGTGGGGACCAATGTCTTGATTCCCACATCGTCCCAATCCAGTTCCTAATGTCTGAGTTTGAAATAAAAATATCTACCGTGGTTTAAAATTTATAACATTTAAAATGTTACAAAGACTTGGGGACTTCCCTGGTGGTCCAGTGGTTAAGAATCCGCCTTCCAATGCAGGGGACGCAGGTTCGATCCCTGTTTGGGGAACTAGGATCCCACATGCCGTGGGGCAACTAAGCCTGCGCACCGCAACGAAGATCCCGTGTGCCGCAACGAAGATCCCACGTGCCGCAACTAAGACTTGACATGGCCAAATAAATAAATAAATGTTTTTTAAAAAATGTTACAGGGGCTTCCCTGGTGACGCAGTGGTTGGGAATCTGCCTGCCAATGCAGGGGACACGGGTTCGAGCCCTGGTCTGGGAGGATCCCACATGCCGCGGAGCAACTGGGCCCGTGAGCCACAACTGCTGAGCCTGTGCGTCTGGAGCCTGTGCTCCGCAACAGGAGAGGCCACGATAGTGAGAGGCCCATGCACCGCGATGAAGAGTGGCCCCCGCTCGCCGCAACTGGAGAAAGCCCTCGCACAGAAACGAAGACCCAACACAGCCAAAAATAAATAAATAAAATTAATTAATTAAAAAAAAAATGTTACAAAGACATAAATAAAAAGGTGATGTCATCTAATCAAGTAATTCAACATCTGGAAATGATTCTTAACAAAAATCCTATACTCAAAGTATTCATTACAGTGTTATTTATATCAGGGAAAAGCTTGGGAGCACCTGATACATATCTGACAACTGGGCTCTGGTTAAATAAAGCACAGCACAGCCACATGATGGACAGAGTATTACGTACACATTCAAATTATGAATTGATGTCCAGGTTTAATTTAAAATAATCTAAGGTAGGTAGGCTGTCGTGAGTAAACGTAAAAAGGAAACAAGATTAGCCAGGAGTTGATAATTGTTGAACTTGGGTAAAGAGTACAAAGAGGTTCCTTACACTATTTGTTCTGCTTTTGTATTTATTTGAATTTTCTATAATTTTTTTTTTTTCTTAAAAAAGACAAAGAAGGGAATTCCCTGGCAGTCCGGTGGTTAGGACTCCGCGCTCTCACTGCCAAGGCCTGGGTTCAATCCCTGGTCAGGGAACTAAGATCCTGCAAGACGTACGGCACAGCCCAAAAAAAAAAAGACAAAGAAAATACTCCAAAATAGACCCGCAACCTTGGTTTTCTTCTTTTGATTTTCCCTTATTTTCCAATTTCCTATAACAAGCTTGTGCCCAGTATAACGGAGGAAATAAGTTTTACTAAAAGGCTTTTACAAAGCCCGGGGAGCATCAGTCATGTGAAGAGTCCTGAGGGATGACCACCCCAGATTCCACCCAGAAGAGCCTTACCACAGGAACTCGTGGGGAACTGGGCCCGTATGCAGACTCCCCGTAGGAAGGGTTATTCACATTCATGGGAGGGCCACAAAGACATCTTCCTGGAGGCCCGGGAAATCCTCTTTCCCCTTTGGGTCCCATTACAAGGTGTCCTAGGAAGCAACAGACTGCTGTTACTAGCAAAGGAAGAGGAAACCAAATAGCCCAGGGAGGTGTCAGCAACCTTCACGACAGAAAGAAGTTTGGACTCCACAGTGTTTCAGGGAGGCCTGGAGGAGAGGTCCAGAGAGACATTTCTGGTCCAAGGTGTGGGTCCCTTAACCACACTGGGTGTGGCAGCACCTTTCCCAACCCTCTTCCTCCCTTCCCTCTCTCTATACTTTAGAGACCAGACAGATGGGCATTCTACTTCCCAGACCCCCTTGCTCCTGGAGGTGACCATGTGCCACAGTGTCAGCCAATGTAAGATCCGTGGTGGGAGAAGGGTGAGTGTCTGGGGAAGTCTATCCTGATAAGGGAGAAGCATAGCTGGAGGGAGACACAGCTTCCTCCTTCTTCCTGTCTGGAAGACAGACAAGATGTCGGGTGCTGCAGCAGCTGTGCTGCAACAATGAAGTAAAAAGTGTGAGAAGAGAAGCCAGATGGCAGGGAAGACCAGGGCCTCATGGGGCCTGGGGCCCTGAGAGCGAGACCTAGAGGCTGAACCAAAGCCAGCCTCTGTCCACCTCTGGACTTCTTTGTTGTAGGAGGGAAACAATCCCTATTTATGTTTAGACCATTATCAATGGGGACTTCTTCCTGATGAGCGCATTGCTAGTTGATAACTTTCATTATTTTTTTACTCATTTTATTTTGTTCTTATATATAGGAATTTAACAAAGGGATTTCTGAATGTGGGTTTCTTTGATTTCTTCTGGAAGAAATGGAACTTTTGAAAATGCTCAGCCTATTTGTTCTTACCTGATGCTGAAAAAAGTGTCCGGAAAAGATATGATCAGGAAATTCACTCCCTGAAAGGTGGGAGGCCTACTAGGGTAGTAGTTCTCACCTTGACCTGTAAAGGCCCTGATGCCCAGGCCACACTCCAGACCAATTCCATCAGGACCGCTGAGAATGGAACACAGGCATCTGTGCTTTTCAAAGCTCTCACGAGTGAGCACCGAGGTTGAGAGCCGTTGGTCTCGGGAAATGGTCTTTGCACAAAACCCCCCACCAGACTATCCTCCTCTTCACCCACCATCCCTCCCTTCCCAGGCGTCTCCTGGCTCACTCCTGATCGGGGTTCATACATCACTTCCTCAGGGAAGCCTTTCTGAAGCCTCACACTCCATCCTGTTCACACTGAGTACAGTTTCTTAGTTCCCCCGGCCTTTTCTTCCTGGCACTTATCTCTGTGATTCTATTCACTGTGAGATTATCCAGGCCAGCTGGATCTCCCCCAGGAGAATGTCAGCTCCACAAAGGCAGGTGGATGCCTGTTTTCACTCACCAGGGAGTGGCACAAAGTAGGGGCACAGTACATGTTTGATAACTGAATGAATGAATGCAGACTAACTGGAAAGGGAAGGTCTTCAGAAAAGACTAGAGGTCCCACTCCGGCTGGCAGAAAAGTGCGAGAGCCAGAGCCACCAACAGGGAGAGAAGAAAGAGAGGGAAAGATGGGCACCGAAAACAGAAATAAGTAAGTACCCCTCCTGCTGGGAAAATAAGGGGGAGCTTGGAGGTCAGCCAGTCATCGGTTTCAGGTTGTATTACTGTATCGAGGGCAGTCAGCAACTGGGGACGTGGTTTGCAGATCCCACAAGGGTGGGGAAAAAATGACCCCGGGGAGAGAGGTCTGGTCAGAACCCCGAGGAAGCAGCTGCAGCTGGAGGAGGAGGCCCCAGCGGGAATGCCCACACCCTGAGCCTTCCTGAGCCGGTGGACAGACATGTCCAAGGTGGGAATGCTGCCAGCCTGCCGGGAAGGGAGGCTTGCCAGCATCTTAACCAAGTTATGGTCGCTCGTTCTAACAAGAAATACAAATACAATCTGGGAGGGACGCCAGTCTCATGCTTGGAGGGACAGAGACCCCACCGGCTCAGGAATGTTCTGGGGAGTTAACCAAGGACGGGAGAGCATGGGAGCCGCCTTCCAGCAGGCTCTGTGACCGCCAACTTCTCCTCCAGAACCACAGCCTCAGAGAGACTCAGGAGTTTGTCCCATTATCCAGCTAATTAGTGGTGAGGCTGAGATTTGAGTTCATGTTTGACTTAACACTATGCCATTCAAAAGACACGCGTCCAGGAATACTGATGCTCGCAGGAAGCTGGCAATTCCCAGGTACCACAATGATTCACTTATGCCCTGTCTGGGGTCAGGAAGGACTCAGCCAAATTTGTAATTTGGTTATTGCAAATTACATCCTAAAGGCATTTTGCCGTGGTTCCCTCCCCCGTCCCCAGCCCCTCCTCCTTGGTTAACTTGGGTAATGAGAAGCTCCTGCCCCCTCCACCTCCCCGGAACCGTCCCGCCCCCCAGCACCAGGCACCAGAAGCCGAGGTGGCCCCCAGATAGGATGGCAGGATGTGGCAGGGAACCTGCTTCCTGCCCCCCTTCCCCCCCGCCACCATTTCCCCGCCGCTTCCTCCCAGCTGTCCAAGGGCATCCGTTACCCCTGCCTGCTTCCTGCCAGGCTGCACTGAAGGGCACAGCAACCCTAACTGCCCCAACTCAGCCCCTCGGAGCTTGTCCAGCAGGCAGCCTCTCCCCCATCCCCGGCAGCCGGAGGACCCAGCTCTACATCTTTGCTAAGGGAGCTTCCCATCGCCACTGGCCGCCGCAGTGGGAGCAGGTCCGAGGGGTAACCTGGGAGAAGGCAGAGGAACCATGGAGTCGTCTCCATGTCACCCCCATCCCACTCTGCCCCTGCAGAAGCTGCACGGCTACGTGGGAGGGTCTCGGGACCAGGAGTCACAGACCAATTCTGGACCAGGAGTGGCCACCAGTCGGCTCTGTGACCTTGGGGAATCTCTGTGATCTCTGAGGGTCAAAGTTCCCATCTATAAAGAGAGGGATGGACCAGACCAGGCAGTTTAACCTGGGGCCCACAGAGCCTGAGGATATCCCAAGATGGATCGGGGGCAGGGGGTCTGGAGCTCTGGGATGCAGTGAGCAGAATCTTGGCTGTAGGTAGACACATTTTTTTTCCCGAGAGTGGAACTTTATCAGGCTCTCAAAGGTCGTCTCAGAAATCGCTTTGGAGGCCTGTTCCAACTCCTGAAGATGATCCAACCGGTCCCGGGCACAGGAAGGTCTCTTGTAAACTCCTCCCTCTCCTTCTCTACCCATCCCCCCAAAAACATTTCTAAAGAGCAGGATTCCTGCCCCATTTTCTTCAGCAGCCTCACTCTGGGAGGTTCCCCAGAAGGGAAATGACCCAAAGGAAGGCACAGGGAGGGGACATCAGTCAAGGAGCTGGCCCACATCCTGCTTGGCTGCCATGCAATAATCCAGGTGGGACAGCCCGAGAGTCAAAGTAGGCCAGGCGTGTGAGCACCTGCAGGGGTCAGCCCCGCGCACCCCACCTGCCCGGTGCCATGAGGATGCAAAGCTGACTTGGCCAAGACCCTGCCTCAAGGACCTGCCATCTAGAAGGAAGAGGAAACACATCTGCAGAAAACAGTTAACAGTGGAGGGGCCGTAGCAGATGCAACGTGGGACTGGGGCCCAAGGGAAGGAGGGTCATCCCGTTAGGGACCAAGAAGGCCTTATTGAAGGAAGGAGAGGAGTTGGTGGGGTGGACCAGAGCAGCGGTCCCCAACGTTTTTGGCGCCAGGGACCGGTTTCCTGGAAGACAATTTTTCCACGGATCGGGGGCGAGGGGGTGGTGGGGATGGTCCAGGCGGTAATGCGAGCGATGGGGAGCGGCAGATGAAACTTCACTCGCTCGCCACTCACCTCCTGCTGTGCGGCCTGGCTCCTAACAGGCCTGGGGGTTGGGGACCCCTGGACCAGGGGATGACGGGAACACTATTTCAGGCCACGTGGACCCAGAGGGACTGTAGGAATATGCTCCAGCTCAGCAGACAGCAGAGTCCACTGGAGGGCAGAGGGCACTGAGGCTGGGATCTGGCAGAGGATGGGGTGGTAGAGAGGAAAGGGGGTGGGCATACCAGGCTGAAAGACAAGGTGCTAGAGGACCAAGGAGAGAAAACAGGATTACTTTGGCCCTGCTACAGGGATGGGGTTGGCAAGACAAAACAGCGGGCATCTGAGGGAGCTGCTGAGGGTCTCCAGGCCCTGCCCTTCTCACCCCACCCCAGGCCCTAGGAGGGAACCGGGATTCAAGTCAGATACACGCAGTGAGATCAGTGAGGTCTTAGTTTGCTGAGGACGCCCCCCAACCGCACGCCTCCTGGTTATTCCTCAGTTTTGTGAGCTCCTAAATACCCCAGGGGTCCAGAGCATCCCTTCCAAAGGCAACACCCGGGCTTCAGGCCGCGCTCCCAGTCTCTGGGGTTGGCAGCTCAGGGTCATGGGCTCAAGTGGAACGTTATGCGTCCGAACCAAGGAGGGAAAGGACTGGCTGGAAGAACCTTCATCCAGATCATCCAGTCAATGCAGGGAAACAGGGTCTGGGCATGGACACAGGGCCTGAGCTGCATCTCAATCCAGCTCCCCTAACAGTTAGAAATAAGGGTGGCAGGATAACTCGTCACAGTCATTGATGTTTGTTCTTCCGTTATTTTTTCCTTCCTGACTTCAAGGAGGTGGCAAGACTTTGTGCTTCCTTGCTCTTGCTGAGAAACAGGTACTGTTTGAAGACTTCTGCCTTCTGTTCTCAAAAGAGAAAAGCTCCTAAGGGGGCGGCGCTGTATGAGGAGTGTGAGGAGGGAGGGGCTGGAGGACAGAAAAGGAGGGATCACCCCAGATGTGGGAGGACGGGGACCCCCAAATCCTGAAGGAGAGCCAAGGTCTCAGGAGGAACGGCTGTGGGGCCTTCCTGGGAAGGTTGAACCTTGGGGACCAGGATTCTCAGGCTTGGAGATGATCTGATAACCAAGCCTGGCGTGAGGAAGGTGGTCACATGTCTGACCGTGTGGCCTTGGGCAACAGGTACTTCAGAGGTGAATGGGGCAGATGAAGGGCTGGAGGGACCTCCCGTGATGTTTATCTGCCATAACTCCCCAGGATCTTTGCCCCACAGTTCTGTGGCAGCTGAAGAAGTGGAGAGAACCCCATTAATGCCTGAGATTGAATTTCCCTGGCATCCTAGCAGGTTGGAGTCTCAGAGCCAGTTTTCATTTGGTTTAAAGGATTAACAGAATGACATTTCTTGACCTTCCCATGATGTGGTTGTAAACACTTCCCCACAGTGGGGAAAAGTGCACTTTGGGATTTTTAAATGCCTTCATTTTCTTAAGAAAAGAATTAGAATAAAAATTTTGATTCCTTTCGTATAACCGAGGACAAAGAATCTTGCACAGTCAGTAAACAGTATTCTTGGACCTAGAGATGCTGTGCTTATATAGATGATGTGCTATGAAGGCCTTCCTTTGAGCTGACAAACTAAATAAAAGGCTTAGCTCCTCAAATTAAACAAGGTGAAACAAGGTAACAGTGTACCTGTACCCTCTTCAATGGTAGACTCTCATTCCTTTGTAGTGATTTCTTTCTATATTCGATGCAAATCTGTAAAGACTCTTTTATAGCACTGTGTAAGACAGAAAAATTTGCAATGTCATCTTTACTTCTAGGTTTAAGAGCATTGCTTGGAGCCATGAAACGTTTTTCTAGAAAAGGGTGTTAGTTGATGAAATACTTGCCTGTTATTTTTCACTTAAAGTGTAAATGACATCACCAATGTGATTTTTTTTTCTTTTTCACTCCTCTATTTGTTCTCCAAAGTGCAAAAACAAAGCCAGAATAGTGTTTATCTCTCTCGTGTAAAATTTGAATGGGCCTAATTGTGGATGAACTAGAAATATATTGAAATGCTTCAGGCATTTTCCAACTCAGAACACAAGGCAGGCCTCTGCTGACATCTCCCTGTGCTCTCTGGGAGGCTGGCCAGGAGGGCAACAGTGTGGATCAGGTGAAGCAGTGTAGCTCTTACCTGCAGACGGGGGACCCGGGGGGCCTGGGGCTCCCGGACGGCCAGGTTGACCAGAAGGCCCAGGTTTGCCTGGTGGGCCCATAACTCCACTATCTCCCTTCTGCCCCTGACAAAGAGAAAGGCAGAGCCCGTTATAAGAGCAGGACATGGCAAACCTCCTCCCCCATTCATCTCTAAATTAGGGACCACCTTGCACTTTGGAGCAGGGGGGAGGATGCAGTCCCAGAGGTCCCAGAGGGACCAGCAAGCTCCTAAAAACCTCAGGGCAAGTGACATTTGAGACAGTGATGGATGCATGTTTATAGACATTACTTTTTTTAAAAAAATTGAAGTATAGTTGATTTACAATATTGTGTTAGTTTCAGGTGTACATCGTAGTGATGTGGTGGGGTTTTTTGGAGATTATATTCCATTATAGGTCATTACAAAATACTGAGTATAGTTCCCTGTGCTACACGGTAAATCCTTGCTGCTTATCTATTTTATGTATAGTAGTGTGTATCTGTTAATCCCATACCCCTAATATGCCCCTCCCCCCATCCCTCTCCCCTCTGGTAACAGTATATTTGTTTTCTACAGACATCACTTCTTGCTCTGTCCTAGACACATAGCACCTGACAGAGAATAGGAACCAATCCAGACCACACCCCTCACTGGGCAGGTGAGGAAAGAAAGGCTCAGGAAAGAGCAGGGATTTAGGCCAGTCACCTGGCATCAGGCCTCTGCCTGCTCATCAGGACAATTTCTGTTTCAGCACAAGAGCTGTTCCGGCCCCGTGGCCTCCCGCTGCTCTCAGGATAAAGACCCAGCTCCTTACTGCAGCCTCCACAGCCCTGCACGGCCAGGCTTTCCACGCGTGTCCCAGCCTTTTGGCGTTTTTGGTCTTCAACAACACCATGCCTTTTCTTTCCCTTCTCAAGACTCTTCTCTCGGCCCCAAGCCCCTCTTCCTACCCTTCTGCCTAGTTAACTCCCTCCCATCCTTCAGCTCCCAGCTAAAATACAGTTGCGGCAAAGCCTTCCTTGACCTTGCCTGACCAAGTCAGTTCTCCCTGTCATAGGCCCTTTTCCTTCACGGCCTTTATCCCTGATCATAACTACCATTGTTCGTGTGGTCATTTCCTCTGTGTCTCTCCAGGAGACAGAAGCTCCCTGCAGGCCAAAATCTGTTTTGTTCACCTCCTTTCCCCAGACCAAATGGGGAAGGAGGAGAAGCTGAACACACAAAGCGGATGTAGTTTGTTGGCTCTAGGTTGAGAGATCTGGGTTTTCATCTTGGCCATGAGACCCTGGGTAACTCACGTTGTTGCTCTGTGCCTCAGTTTTCTCATCTGTGAAATGGGGCCAGGCAATACACATCTGCACAGGCTTGCTGTGAGGCTAACAGAGATCTCAAAGGTGAAAAAGTGGTTTGCACAGAATCAAGGGCTTTGTGGGCCAAGCTGATTATCATAGCAATTGGCTTGGTTTCATCTTTTTTCCACAGTTAGAAAAGTCCTGATTCTTAACGAGAGGCACACCTGCAGGTATAGTCTTTCCACACAGCATGTCCTCTTTGCTGTCTGCTCTGGGAGGGTTAAGAGCACACACCTCCCCCCAGAGCTGCCCTTAGGAATGACCCCAGAAACCAAGGCTGGCACACCTGTAGATCCTTCCCCCAAGCCATTTGCTAACTGTCCACTCTTGCCCGGGGCCCGACCAGGATGGTGACTGGTGCCTGATGGCTTTGGCCTGGTCCCCTTCATACCCTTGTGCTGTGGCTACCTTGCCCATCTAATGAAACGTAACCTTCCCCAAGCCTGGGGAACAGGCAGGCCGGGCACGCCTTTCACCACCATGTGATGTGTGACCTGCCACCTTGTCAACATGGCCCTGGGGGTTCTCTCGGCAATGTCCAAGGAGTTCTTAAACACTTAATGCGGGATCGTGAGGTCAGAGTTTGTCTCCAGTTCCACCCTCATGGAAGGAGTCTTAAGCCTTGCCTTAGCATTCCGTGAGGCAACCAAGATGGGTCCCAGATGGCAAAGGAAGTCACACCGTCTTAATATAGCCACAGCGAAGGCTTGTTTTTCTAAGAGCCACATCAGCTGGCTCTGAGCACAGGAAGTGCCACAGCTTGAAGGAGCTGGAAGCGCTCCTTGTTCTGACCTCAGCGGTAATCAGATATTCTGCTGCTCAGTCATCTATTCAGAAGAGCCCCGTCCCTGTGAGCAAGACTCATTGAGCAGTGCTTTCCAGGAAAAGCATTCTTTATTCCTTTACTGCCACCAAGTCTGGTGATTCCCGTCAAGGAAGTTGTGTCTCCGCGACTGAAGATCTGTGTGATAAAGTCAAGAGCTGCTGTCCTGGGTCTGCCCGGAGGCCAGGCCTGAAGCAGGAGGGTGATGTGAAGATTGCTGTGGGGAAGCTGGTCTCAGGTCTCCAGGTTCTAACCCTGCTTAGAAGCTGGCTTGGCTGGGGGTCCTGGGTGGTCAGGCCACCTCCCTGGCCCCTGGTTTTCTGGTGACTACATGCAGGGAATTGGGTCGGTGGTCTCTAATGTCCTTCTGGATCTGAAGTTCTTACTCCTGGATCCCCTTCTGGATTTCTGATTCCAGGATTTGGGTTGACTTTCCATAACCTCCAGAGACTCTTAGCACCATGGCTCAACAAACACTCTGTATGTGAGACTCTACTAGGCAATTAATTCATGACAAAAAGAAAGTACCATGGCCCGCTCCCAAGGTTGATGAGTCCAGTCTCGGCTGGAGCACAGTCGGGTGTCTATAACGTCTTTGGAGGAAGATGAGCTCATTTCCCTAACTTCTCTGAGCTCCCAGATGTGGTTCTGGTGTCGTTTTTAAGATTGCTCCGACAGAATCATTCTCAACAGGATCAAGAAAGAGCCTTCTTGGCTTCGGCCCTAACCAGGACAAGACAAACACTGTCCAAGGAAAGAACTAGATGACAGAAGCCAACCGGCTTCTCGAACCCCAAGCTGAACACTTTCTGGATGGAATGCAGCAGTAGCGGAGAAAACGATATTTTTGAAAAGATTTTTCCTTTTTTTCTTCTTTTTCTGAGCCTAGTTTTTAGGAAATTGGTATCTGTGGCATCATTGTGAATTGTTTTTGGGAAATTGGTTGTGATTTTTAAGTTTTTAGGAAATTGGTATCTGTGGCATCATTGTGGCTACCCATGGCCTTGCCACCAACTGTAAATCTTTAAAAATTAAACTGGAACATCGTGACTTCAAAAGTCATCATGGAAGCTGATTCATCAGGTTGGAGTCTATGTCTTTCCTAAGTTCATTTCGAAAAGACCAGAATTGGCTTTGTAGTGTTACCGTGGTTCTGAATCCCGGTGCACATTAGATTCATGTGGGGCTTTATAAACAACAACAACCTATGCTGCAGCCCCAGTTGTATCAGAGTCTTTGGGAAGTAAGGCCTCAACATTGGGGAAGAGGAGAGGCACACTTGGGACCACCACCAGTGCACCCGGGGCAGGGAATCTGTATTTAATCAGCCCCCAAGATGATTCTGATGGAAGCTCGAGTCTGAAAGCCACAGATCTAGCCTAAGGAAAGAATGGAAATGTGCCCAAACACGTTCACTTCTCAGCATTATTTGTAATTTGGTTAGGCTTCTCTTGTCCAAGCTATCTACTCTGGTTACTCATTTACCAAAATCGATGCAGAGATTTAAAAAAATGTTTAAGAGTAAGAGTGCTTAATTCATTAAGCAGTAACAAGTTAAAATGTGTGTGTTGTGATTTTTAAGTTAAAAATTTAGGATGCAATACGTATATATCGGATATAAAAGGAACAAACGACTAGAAAGTCCACGGAAGCAATAATACTGGAAGGAAGTGTACATACATGGTAACATGGTTGTTCCTGGGTGTTAGGTCTTTAGATGATTTCCTTCCTAGTTTTCTGAATATTCTGTTTTCTGTGATGATCATATATTACATGTATAATGGGAAAGGAAGTAAAAAGCCAACAGACTGGCAACCAAAAGAGTAAGGGGTACACGTCTCATTCGAGCAGAGGGGAGAGGTTCTCTGAGGCCCTGGGAGAGCTCACATCACATGGTTTGACACAAGAGCCTGCTGACCAGGGGATTTCAGAATGAAAACTTTCCCTAAACCCTGAATAGTGCCAATAAAGGGGTCATTTACAAATGGGGATCTTGAGTGAGGAGAAAGCACCCTATTGTAGAGACCCAGCAGATCCTTGAACAGCAGGGAAATATCTGGGCTGATTCCAGAACTCCATCTCGGTCTGGGGCACTGAGGCAAAAAGCAGGTTTTCTGGGCGAATGAGGAGATCTGATTTCCACTCCCAGTTGCCTTGGATAAGACAGACCTGTTCTTATGAACCGAAGACCCACTCCTGCCTCTAGCCTTGACACAGCTGGACGGGCGTCCTACCCCATCCGCCTCTAACTCCCGCCTCGGTGGAGAGCCCAGGCTCCCCGGAAGGGGTGCTGTCCTGCCCCCCAGCCCAGAGGATGCTGGAGACTGTGTCCCCGCAACGTCCCTGACCTGTCCGCCCCACCCTGCCCACCTCTCTACACCTGCACCCCCGGTCAGGAGGTCCGGTGAGCCCTGGGATCCGTACCTGCTTGCCTCGTTTTCCTGGTCTTCCTGTGGGCCCCCGGTGGCCTGCTATCCCGGGCTCGCCCTTTGGTCCCATTTCACCCTGGAAAGAAGAAAGAGAAGCAAGAGAGGAATGAGGGCACAAGGACCAGGCTCAGCTCCAGGTCGATCCAATCTCCGGCCACGGGGCCTCTCCTTGGTCACTCCCGGTCTTTTCCAGGTGGGCTGCTCTGGGAGGTTGGGAGAGCGATGAGGTCATGTGAAGGGAGAGAGGGTTTTCAAGGAAGAGGACGGGAGGGAGAATGTTACCGTGGGTGGGGAGGTTACTATCTGAGAGAGACAGCTGCTGGGCAGCACACATTTTGGTTCCTAAATCCCCATTCAGAGCGGCTAGGGTGGGAGGCGCCTGCATTTCAGCCCCCTGTGCCTGGGACACCGATGGGGGAAATGCCTTCTCCCTTAGTTGAAATTTTATGCTGTGCTTTGTTTTGTTTTGAGCACAAATTCAAATCTATGGGTTTTTGAATGACTGAACACAGTTTTGACAACTATCATCTTTGGGAGGTTTCTGCTCACATTATATATTTCCCCACTCTTCAGTAAAAAATTAGTTTGAGTTCCACCTCACTCCCATTTAATTCAGATAAAAACTCTTAGTGGGAGAGATGTTCCAGACACATGTTCACATACTCAATCTAGTTATTGTAAAAGGCACGGAAAGCAGCGTAAGCAACACTCCTAATTGAAAAGCTCTATTTGGAACCATCAGAACCAAATGTACCAACTGCAGAGTTCCAGAGTTTAAGGCCAGCCTTTTGTAAAACCCATCTCTCCATTTTGGTTCATCCCCTCCTTCCCCGTGTTCTTCCAGGATTCCAAGCCCACTGGTGGCTTCTTTGGCTCATGAACCCACCCCACAGGGCATCCTTAATACCCCCAGTAACCCCTCCATAGCCCAGAAGGCACCACACAAGCTAAGCTTAGCAACAGCAGCCATGAGAGTTTCTGTTAGGCAACAGCTGGTGCCCGTGAAGAGCTGACCCAGCCACTCAGACGAGGATAAACAACCGGACAACTTCTCCCAGGGAGGCCAGAGGAGGTACAACACAATGGAAAATTCCAGGGAACACCAATACACAGTAAGGATCAAGCATAAAGCTCTGAAATTACCTGTTGGCTCAGCCAGTATAATGAATTTGTCAAGCTACCAACATTTTGCCTCACCGAGAATTGTCCCTAAACCTACGATTTCTTTCCCGTCCGTCATGTCCTTCGGCCTGCTAGGATAGGGTAGATTTTCTGTGGCCATGGAGATGTTTGCATAATTTTCCTTGGCTGTTTAGAGGGGGCTGAGAGGTATCTTGTTTGGCTGGGAGAAAACAGCAGCATAAACAGCATAATTTTTTGGAAAAGATCGTCTGAAGAAAGTGTGGTCCTTCTCTTCACCAGCTGGAAGCAGCCAGTAATGTCTTGATCTAATTTCTCTCCAAAGACCTAATTATGGTCATCACATCAGCTCTGTCTTAAACAGGCTGCCCTGGGAGGGAGAGAGAACTCTGTACGGCAAGTCTAGTAAATGGTGCAGAGACCAGAGAAGCTGTCATACTTAATTTTACAGGAACCTAGACTAACCTAGACTAAGTATTTTAAAATAAAATTATTTGTCTCTCTTAATGTTTCCTTTCACTTGCTTATATAATTAATCTATTTATTTTTAACCCAACACTCTATGTAGGAAGCAGAGACAGAGTTTTTGACAGCTTTAGGCAGTGATAAATTATAATCATGTCGGATGATTGAAATTATTTAAATATGATCTACTGACAAGAGAAAGTCAGATAAAAATTGTTCATTCAAGTTTGGAAAATAAAATTTTAAGGTGAACTTGAAAACAATTTAGAATTCTAAGAAAGCATCCCGTTTGCCTGTTTGAAGAATATCATGCTCTGAGGCTTAGGCAAAAATAAGTTTCCAATGTCAGTGCCTTACAGCATGATGAACCACCATTGCGATGGTGGTTTTCCTAAGTGATCATTCAAGCACCCTTTCTCTGACACTCCCCTCGTCCCCCGATACCTCTTCCCTAACCTTAAGTAAGAGTTAAAAAAAAGTCTGTCACTCAATTGCCACTTTCACAGTTTTTATCACATCTGCACACCATTCTATTGTTATTCACTAAATATTTTTTCTTTAAGTCAACCAAATTAACTCCTTTTTTATTAAGCCTTGTCCCAAGCAAATCCCACTAAATACTTAAATAGATAATAAATTTACCTATCAAATAAAAAATGTTTTAGCTGTCACCCACTAAAATAACCCTGTGGGCCTCCGGCAGTGCATGTGCCCCCTTGAAGGAGCGCTGAGCTGGGTGCAGTCAGCAGTGGTCTCAAACCCACGCCAGGGCCCTTGACCACTGCTGCTCCAGTCTGAGTGCCCGGGCACAAAGCTTTCTGCTTTTGAACAGTCCCATAGCCCTCTGACAGACAGAAGATGCAGGGAACGCCTCTCTCCACTCAGGTGGGGAATCCCTTCCCCCCACTGAGCTGGAGGGAGGTCTCACTGATGCATTCAACAACTTGCTCCCCTTTCAAACCAGAAACTTCCACAGCGAAACCCACTTTTCATGCCTGATGAATGGAGAGGCAGACCTCTTTTCGCTGTGCTTGGAAGGTCTAATTTGTTACTGAGACCTATTTTTACTATCTCTAGGTACTTACTTTCTGCCCCAACATTCCAGGAAGTCCTGGGAAACCCTGTGAAGAGAACAACAAACACAGTGACTGCCTCTGAAATAATGCTTGAAAGGGCTGAGGAAGAGTTTGGTCAGCGCTTCAAGATAAAGTCCTGTCAGTCAGTCGATCAGTCAGTCAGCCAGCCAGTCAGCCAGTCGGTCAGTCAGCCAGTCATCCAGTCAGTCAGTCAGCCAGTCAGCCAGTCGGTCAGTCAATCAGTCAGTCAAATAGCCAGTCAGTCAGACAGACAACCAGTCAATCAGACAGCCAGTCAGCCAGCCAGCTAGCCAGTGAGTCAGACAGACAGCCAGCCAGTCAGTGAGCCGGTGAGCCAGTCATCCAGTCATCCAGTCAGTCAGCCAGCCAACCAGTCGGTCAGTCAGTCAGTCGGTCAGTCAGTCAGTCAGACAGCCAGTCAGCCAGCCAGCCAGCCAGCCGTCAGCTAGTTGGTCAGTCAGCCAGTCAGCTAGTCAGTCAGCCAGCCAGCCAGTCAGTCAGTCAGTCAGTCAGTCAGACAGTTGGTCAGTCAGTCAGTCAATCAGACAGTCGGTCAGTCAGTCAGTCATTCAAATAACCAGTCAGTCAGACAGACAACCAGTCAGTCAGCCAGTCAGCAGCCAGTCAGCCAGCCAGCCAGCCAGCCAGCCAGCCAGTCAGTCAGAGTCAGCCAGTTAGTTAGTCATTCTGATAGTCAGTCAGTCAGTCAATCAGTCAGTCAGCCATTCATTCATTCATTCAGCCAGTCAGCCTGCAAAATGGGGTGGGCAGGGGCTGCCACTTCCGTTGAAGTTTATCATTTTTATGCAATGCCCATTACCTTTTCTCCTTTGGGACCCAGTTCACCCCTTTCACCTCTGGATCCCTAGGAGGAAACCACAGGAGAGAGTCAATGAGTTAACTCCGTTGGGGGGGAGGGGGAACTGGAGCATTTCAAACTGAAAGCTCCATAGGTCAGCACCCCACTTCCCAGGCAAAGAAACAGGCTCAGAGTTTAGGAGACTGGCCCAGGGAAGGCATGCTTTGTGAGATAACCTTCTATTTGGACCTCAAAGACCTCTACACTAATAAAGGACAACCCACAGAAAATTCCAGGTCCCAGATTTTCCCTTATCCTCTAGAAAATTTGTCCCCAGGGTCTGGCTGGGTTTTTTGTTTTTTGCTCCGTTTTTGATAGACAAGAAGGTTGTGTGGTAGAAGCTTGATCTAAGAACACATCTGCCATTTTTGTGCAGCACCCCATGTCAGCTGTGTTCACGCTGCACCTGGCACAACTTCCAGCTCTCACTGCCCCGCCTGAGGGGCCTCCACCTCCTCCAGGAGCTCCTCCCTACCCACTTGCCCTGGCTAGGAGGTCCCTCACTCCTGTCTCGCAGCCCACTGACAAAGGACAGGGTAATATCTAGGAGTGGTGGCTGCAGTCGCTGACTAAAGAGACCCCTGGGCCCATCCTCTGCTCATCACTGACCCCAGACCCAACAGCCCAGACCAGGCTCTGGGGAGCCATCAGAGACAAGCACCAACCTTTTCCCCTCTGGATCCAGGGTAGCCCTAAAAGAAAGCAGAAGGTGAATTGACAATCAGCCCTGTAGGACCTTTGGGTTTGGTGCAAGAGTGGAAGCCATCCCTGTATGTGGTGGTGAGATGTGTCTCCACATTGAGCTGCAAGTTTTTTTGGGGGGTGGGGGAGTTGTAGCAGTAAATACAAAGATATCCCTGAGGGTTGTGTTTAAACCAGGCCTAAAAAGAACACTGCTTTCCTTCCTCTCCCAAAGGCCTGAACAAAGGTTTCCATCTGCTTTGTTGTGCAGAGGCTTGACCCTCGCTGCCCAAGATAATAGCAGGAATGGCATCCCTCTGCCCCATGTCCCAGGACACGATGTCCCCCAAAGGGCTGGTAAAGATAAGCACACTCTGGCACCGGGCTCTCCAATGTCTGTGACAATCCCCAGCCCAGGACGGCAGCCACCTGGTCCCCACTTTATAGACATCAGCTGCTCCAGAACCTTAGTAAGAAGACCTGGAAAAATCTATCTGGACCAGCACACTGACCTTGGAGCCCATTGGTCCTCTTGACCCTGGCAAGCCCATCATCCCCAGGTCACCTTTTTCACCCTGTGGGAATCAGAAGAAGGGGGATAAAAGACCTACAGTGACATTTCCTAGAGAAACTGAACCAGGAGAGGCGTGGGCAAGATCAGGATGGAACTGGGGACATTGGGGCTGGCCTGTGAACCTGTGGACTCCAAATCCTCCCTTGCTGGCTCCCAGGGGCCCAAGACTACAGACTCCACACTTCATTCTGGTATTTGACCTGAAACATAGAATGAAATTGTCCAAGGTAGAGCAGATCTTCAAACTAAATGCTCACTAACATGTTGTAAATTGACTGATGTTTGATCTTCTCCCAGAGAAGGCTGGGAAAGGGAGGGGGAGAGAGCATGCAGGCACTGGGGCCTCAAAGGACAAAGTATCCGCACCCCAAAAAAACTACATCTGCTCTACTCTTTGCATAGTGAGGGCCTTTCCGATGCTTCCATATACTCTTACCCTAGGTTTGCAGCCAAGCAGAGTGAACATCAGCCTCTGGGTGTATACTACGGAGGCAGGGGACTAGGATTCATGGGTGGGATCTGTTAGCCCTCAGAATGGTTTACAGTTGGAACTTTCAGTGCCCTCTGTGCTAAAAACCTTTAACCAGCGCTAAACAGTAGAAATATAAGGTGAACCACATACTTAATATTAAACTTTTTTTAGAAGTCACATTAAAAGTAAAACTAAACAGATGGAATTAACTTTAACAACATATTTTATTTACTCTAACTAATTTAATCTAATTATTTTAAATATGCCGTCAATGTAAAAATTATTCATGAGAGGTTTACATTCCATTTTTCATAATAAATATTTGAAATCTGTTGTGTATTTTACATTTAAATCACGTCTCAATTCAGGTGCTAAACTTTCATCTAAAATACTTGATCTGTATTTAGATTTCATAAAATTTATAGTTAAAAAAGCAGATTCACATACTCAGTTTACTCCAAAATAATTAAATATTTTCAACTAACTGAATTGAGTACAGGTTTTTGAATTCAAACTTAAATTAATTAAAATTAAATATTCAGTTCCTCAGTGGCACTAGGCATGTTTCAAGGGCTCAGTAGCCACATGTGGCTAGTGGCTGCCATATTGGATGGCTCAGCTCTATACGGGGGATTTTTAAAGAGATATCCTTGGGACTTTTCCTAAGAGGACTGGGAACAATTTTCTATTCTCAGAATAAATACAGCCAATAAGTGAGTCAGAGCAGATAGTGACATTCACCTGCTCACCCCTGACTTCTGCAGGTCAAAGTTCTGAGTCGTGGCCTCTGCACCCAATAGTCTATGACCAAAGTGTGTAAAAAGACATGGGTGTGGATGTATTAGCTTTTCCTAACCTGTCTGAGGACGGGGATTTCACCAGCATTTGGCAATCCCTCTGTGAATATAGGATTTCTGTTGTTCCAGCCCCCAACTCCCATGCCCTCACCCTCCACCCCCTGCCCAATTAGCATGACAGGCCAACTGCTTTCCAGACACAAGCCCCTCTTGTGTCATCTCAGGGAACCAAAGAACTGCACGCTAACTCTCAGGACAAAGGAGGACAGGGCCCCCGGGAAAGAGGCGGCAGCCCCTCGTTTCTCCTCCCACAGAAGCTGAGCTGTGGGACTGACCAAGGTCTTGCAGTCCAAGCAAAGGAGGAAGTGTTTAGGGACCTCGGGGCAGCCCTCAGACTCTCTCCTTCCTCCCCATCTGGAGGAAGTGAGTTTCACCGACTATGTGCCAGGGGCCTGGGGAGCCGCCATCTTCTCCCCTCCAGTTCTGATGCCACCGGAGCCCTGAGAGCTGCCACACTTACCCTGGGGCCTTCAGGGCCGGGCCAGCCAACAGGCCCAGGCATGCCAGGAACACCTGGGGGGCCGGGTCTGCCCTTCAAAGACAGAGAACAAAAGTCAGGACAACTGGGTTTGTTTCCCTCCCTCTAAAAACACAGATTTGTCTCTGTGGCCTAGAGGGGCGTATGGGGCCTCCAAGCATGGCCCCAGGACCCTCATCCCCACCCTCCAAAGACTGATGGCCTAGAAAGTTGGGCCACTTGGGTATGAGTTAAAGCCCTTGGTGTCACATTATGTCGACACACAAGATTGTTCTGTTCGAGAAATGGAAAGTGGTAGGGAATGGATTCTAAATTTCTGGTTCTTCGATCGTTATCATCTCTACCCATCCACCCAAATGTCCCCTGCATTCCCATAGGTTCTCCCCAAGGAGGCAATGTAGGAGGGGAGAGGATTATGTTTGGAGGGCAGCAGCAGATGCTGGGGGTACTTCCTCAAGGTCTTTCCCCCCTGCTCAGCCTGCCCATTTCCCAGGGGCTACCTTCCTTGCTGTACCAACACATTCCTTCTTACAACCGGCAAGTGTGGGTTGGCCGGGGGCAATTGGAGCTGCCCAGCAATTGATGTACCTCCCCTTCCTGCAGCCAACAGCCCAGCCCCCTTACATCAAGGTAAGGCAGGACAAATTCTCTGGTGCCGTTCACACTCCAGAGCTCACCTAGGGATCAGACTGAAGTTGGATGTCATCTGATACCACCCCAAGCTGGGTTTCTTTCCCTGCCCCATCTGGGTCTCCCCGCCCCTCAGGCTCCTCGGGAGAGAGCTCCCTTAATCATTAATTCACTTGCACATGGCATGGACCATCTCTATCTCTGTGTCTAGGGAACCCAACATAAGCCAAGGAGCTATGGAAGAGAAAGCCCTGCAAGAGGGCAGGGGAGCAGCGACTTGGGGTCTATGTTGACCTCTGCACCCACTGGCTAATTTCAGTTAGCCAAGCTGGAGATGTGGAAGGCTCAGCCCCTACCCAGACATCACAGGTGCTGGCACGTGTACTAGTTCCTGCTCCTGCCTTCCTCATCCACGGCAGACATCACTAATCAATCACGGCCCTTGTTAGTCCTGAGCATGGAGACGATGCCAGAATCCCCCCAGCCCAGCACTTCAGTCGACCCCTGGGACTTGACTGGAGTGGTCAGCTGTGCCTTAAAGGGTTGGAACTTTGCCTTTCAAAGGTCTGTTTGAGGCTCTTATTGATAGTGAAAGTATTTGAATAAAACATTTAACTGGGAAAATAGTAATTTATATTTAGAACCAGAGGCATCTTTCTTGGCCAAAGTTTTGAACCTTCTTCTATATCACCAAGACCTACAATTTCGGTGCCAGCATCCATTGACTACAGCAAGTGGCAGGGGGTTTACTCCTTCCTGACACTAATGAGAATCTTAATAACATGTGTTTGGTTTACTGAGTCCCTGTGACCTGAAGTAACTCCCATTTATTTCAGCTGGGCCTTAAAGCAAAGCCATTTGTTTCTGTCTGACACTTTATTCCACTTTAATCAAATTGACAGTGAGAGTCATTTGGTGCTGTTGGCTGAGGCCTTGGAGGGTTTCTCTGATGGATGGCAGGATGAGGTGGTCTGAGGCTGGGGGAAATCTGGCCAGGCTTGGCAGCCTCTGGCAGAAGTCCGAATGCCACCAGTAGCAGGCTGCAGCTCCTGACTGAAAAGTGGGCAGAAAGAGGAGGTCACTACAGTCCTCATCAGGATGGCAGTGCTGTCATCAGCCATCTGGGTATCAGGGCCGCGGAGGTGCGCAGCTGGTCCCCACCCCTAGGAGTGCACACACTCGTGCACACACTCATTCACACCGAGCACAGCTGCCCGTGTAATGTTGACAGAACGGCATGGACCATACCTTCCTTCCCGGTCGGCCAAGCTCCCCCTGTGGATGGAGAAGACAAGTAAGCAGAGGCTGCTTTGGAGGAAAAGTTCTGGAATCAGAGGGCTTAGCAGGGCTGATGAGCGGGCATGCCCATGCGGCTTGGTCACCTGGCGGTTCACAGCACCCACGCCACGTCAGGGGCCCCCCCAGATGCACCGGTGGGGTCCCACACCTTCAGCAGTCCAGTCACCCCGGAGCCCATCCTAAGCCCATCCCGCACTAAGGCAGGATTAGCACGTGCTTTGAAATCTGAACTTGAAAACCCTCAGTGGCGCCCCCAGAAAACAGGCTGGAATTACCAAGGAGAGGTGGGGTGAAGATAGAGGTGGTTCATACCTTTTCTCCCTTTGGTCCTGTCTTGCCGGGAAGCCCAGGCGGGCCCTACACAATCAAGATAAGAAGTGAAGAAAGCATGCATGAGCCCAAGAGCGGCCGGTGGGAGGGAGCCAAGGCCGGGAGGGGCTCTTAGGGCCCTGGCTCCTCGGCAGCCTCGTCCTCTCTGCAGATTCAGGGCTCCAGGCACGGCAGGAAGGACACTTCGTACTCTCCAGCCCAGGCCCCTCTCCCCTAGGCCCCCTCTTCTTGCTTTCTCTAGGCTGTTTCCAGCAGCACCATTATTGTAATTAATGTTCACACACCTACTCTCTGTGATTTTCATTTTCTCCCTGGAATTCTTGGGTTGCCCGAAACATCCTGAGTGCTTGGTGAGAGCAGCTGAAGAGACTTGAAGATACGCTATTTGCTGAAAACGAGATGCTGCACCACCTCTCACATCTTTTCGGCTGCTCTTACCAAGTTTCCCTGGGGCCCAGATAGGACGGAAGTTAGGCTTTTCTCGCAGGAGCAGCTGACACAGAAATTCCAATGGTGGATCTATGGGTACCAGTACAGCAAAAGTCTTCTGTTTTAAGATGTGAAGAGTGCATTTTTGTCCCACAGCCCGGCCACGGGAGCGGGGCTGAGTCCAGCTCAGGGACTCCAGGGCCCGTCGCGCTAAAGCTTGACACCCCCTATGGCAGGACGCAGCTGCCTTCAGCATACGCGCCTGTGAAATGCTCAGTTGGCCAACCGTCTTCCAAGCTCCCCAGGACAGCAGAGAGGAATCCACCAAAACCCCCAGGCCACCCCTTCATCCCCAACATCTGCAGGTGAGCACGCCTCACGCAAAGCCTGTCTGAAACAGCTTCTAGGAAGCTTGTCCAAATGACCAACAACCCCTCAGCCAGGGGTTCCTAAGCCTCTCTGCACATTAGAAACCCCTGGGGATCTTTTAAAATTCCCGAGGGACACAGGCATCCCAGGAGATTCTAACGTGCAGAAAAGTTTGGGAACCACTATCTTTGGTTTATCCTCCTTCTGTTTTAGGGAGGGGAGGAGGGACAGTTTCAGTTCCGTTCTTTTTTCTTTCCCAAACCTCACCTTTTTCCGTTTTCTTGAAATGGACTAGACCTATTTATCAGGCCGTTGTGCTCTCCCTAGCTCAGCGCTTCCCAGACTTTGATGTGGAGGTGATTCCCTCCGGAGAGTCTTGTTAAAATGCAGACTCTGATTGAAGGGTGTGGGATGGAGGAGGGGAGGGTGAGATTCTGCGTTTCCAGCAAGTTCCCAGGTGATGTCAGGGCTGCTGGTCCTCACACTGTGTCCCCGGAGTCGGCAGCACAGCCTCGGAGTGACACACGTGGGATTGCACGAGGTTGGAGGCATGCACATGGGGCTGGAGACCGCAGTCTGGGGGCAGCCGGGACCCCCTTCCCATGGGTTCTCTGTGGGTTCTGAAACCGAGCGGGGCCTGTGGCGGTCCCAGGCACGGAGGCCTTTTTTTGTCCCCTTTGTTTTCTTTAACATCTTCATTGGAGTATAATTGCTTTACTATGGTGTGTTAGTTTCTGCTCTATAACAAAGTGAATCAGCTATACATATACATACATCCCCATACCCGCTTCCTCTTGCGTCTCCCTCCCACCCTCCCTATCCCACCCCTCTAGGTGGTTACAAAGCACCGAGCTGATCTCCCTGTGCTATGCGGCTGCTTCCCATTAGCTAGCTATTTTACATCTGGTAGTGTATATATGTCCATGCCACTCTCTCACTTCGTCCCAGCTTACCCTTCCCCCTCCCCGTGTCCTCAGGTCCATTCTCTACATCTGTGTCTTTATTCCTGTCCTGCCCCTAGGTTCTTCAGAACCACTTTTTTTTTTTTTTAGCTTCCATATATATGCGTTAGCATACAGTATTTGTTTTTCTCTTTCTGACTTACTTCACTCTGTATGACAGACTCTAGGTCCATCCACCTCACCACAAATAACTCAATTTTGTTTCTTTTTATGGCTGAGGAATATTCCATTGTATATATGTGCCACATCTTCTTTATCCATTCATCCGTCGTTGGACACTTAGGTTGCTTCCATGTCCTGGCTATTGTAAATAGAGCTGCAATGAACATTGTGGTACATGACTCTTTTTGAATTATGGTTTTCTCAGGGTATATGCCCAGTAGTGGGATTGCTGGGTCGTATGGTAGTTCTATTTTTAGTTTTTTAAGGAACCTCCATACTGTTCTCCATAGTGGCTGTATCAATTTACATTCCCACCAACTGTGCAAGAGGGTTCCCTTTTCTCCACACCCTCTCCAGCATTTATTGTTTGTAGATTTTTTGATGATGGCCATTCTGACTGGTGTGAGGTGATGCCTCATTGTAGTTCTGATTTACATTTCTCTAATGATTAGTGATGTTGAGCATCCTTTCATGTGTTTGTTGGCAATCTGTATATCTTCTTTGCAGAAATGTCTGTTTAGGTTGTCTGCCCATTTTTGGATTGGGTTGTTTGTTCTTTGACATTGAGCTGCATGAGCTGCTTGTAAATTTTGGAGATTAATCCTTTGCCAGTTGCTTTGTTTGCAAATATTTTCTCCCATTCTGAGGATTGTCTTTTTGTCTTGTTTATGGTTTCCTTTGCTGTGCAAAAGCTTTTAAGTTTCATTAGGTCCCATTTGTTTATTTTTGTTTTTATTTCCCTTTCTCTAGGAGGGGGGTCAAAAAGGATCTTGCTGTGATTTATGTCATAGTGTGTTCTGCCTATGTTTTCCTCTAAGAGTTTTATAGTGTCTGGCCTTACTGTCCTCTGTTTCTTGTAAGCAAGACTCCAGCCTCTGTGACCTTCCCTGAGTTCCAAAGGGTGGATTCGAACAAAGGAGGAACAGCCAAGAGACCACCTGAGGCAAGATTAAAGGGACCAGAGAAGCTCATCAAGATAAGGAGATGAGGTTAAAGGAGGGCAGGCCCTGCTCACACCCTAATCTTGTCAGAGACCCCACGCTTGAACCACTGTTATAAAACCCTTCATCCAATCCTCTGGGGTTGTGACACACAGGTTTTTTTTTTGTTTTTTGTTTTTAATTAATTCCTTTATTTATTTTTGGCTGTGTTGGGTCTTCGTTTCTGTGCGAGGGCTTTCTCCAGTTGTGGCAAGCGGGGGCCACTCTTCATCGCAGTGCGCGGGCCTCTCACTATCGTGGCCTCTCTTGTTGCGGAGCACAGGCTCCAGACGCGCAGGCTCAGTAGTTGTGGCTCACGGGCCCAGTTGCTCCGCGGCATGTGGGATCTTCCCAGACCAGGGCTCGAACTCGTGTCCCCTGCATTGGCAGGCAGATTCTCAACCACTGCGCCACCAGGGGAGCCCAGGACACACAGTTTTGAGGGCATTAGCCCGCTGTGGCCCCCTTTGCCTGGCAAAGTAATAAAGCTGTCCTCTTCTACTTCACCCAAAACTCTGTCTCCGAGATTTGATTCGGCACCAGTGCAGGGAGGCTGAGCTTTCAGCATCGTTTCTCATGTGCTATCACATGCTGTCAGTATGGACTTCAAGGCTGGCAAGATAGGAATCCCCCCAGAGCTGACCCTCAGGTGCCCACCATGCCTTTATGCGGACTCCCCAGCCCCTCTGTGGCAGCTCCGGTCCACCTGTTTTCCTCATTGCATTCGACAAATATTGATGGGGAAGCTCTACACCCCAGGCACTGGTGTGGGCTGGGCACACAGCATAAGCAAGGTGGACAACGTCCCTGCTCGCAAGACCAGGGGTCAGTTCTGTGAGAAGCCAGATAGGAAATACCTTAGGCTTTGGCTCTGAGAGAGCAATTCTGTCACAACTACTCAACTCTACCCGTTAGTGCAAAAGCAGCCAGAGACGATAATATTTAATTACAAAAACAAGCCAGATTGGACCCCTGGCCATAGTTTGCCAACCCCAGCCATAGAGCTTACATTTTATGGAGGGGAGACCAAAGAGCCTAGGAACAAAAAATAAGAAAACCATAACAACATGAGAAAACTATGCAGCGAAAGAAAATAGGTCATTGGGTGGAGAGTGATGGGGAGGGTGCTGTAGGCGGAGTGGTCGAGGAGACGTGTCTGAGGAGGTGGCGGGCACACTGAGCGCTGAGGGACAAAGGAGCTGGCCATGGTGAAAATCAGAAGGCAGAGCGTTCCACACAGCCGGAGCCACAAGCCTCAAGGCCCTAAGGCTGGAACAAGCTTCGGGTGCTTGAGGACTCAAGAGGTGCACTGTGGCTGCATTGGGTGGGCAGTGGTGGTCGTTTGAGCTGATGCGGGAGTTACGGGCCCCCGTGTGTGGGGCTTTGCCCCCAGGGTGAGGAGGTTTGTCTTAGTCTTCTTCCCATGATGGAAAGCCACAGGAGGGGTTCCCCAGGAAAGGCGACATAATTCCTCCTTCCCGTCCCCATGGCAGGCCCAGACCTCAGGCTGAGGGATGTTCCTCCTCAATGGATCCCCTCTCCCGGGCCGGCCAGAGGGGCCAGGAGTCTGTGAGGCAGGGTCTCTGGAGGGTACTCTTTGTCTGCCTAGAAAATCCTTTCTCTGGCATTTTGCCTGTTCCTCACTCTTACTTGAGCTTTGGTGGGGAGAGGTGAGCTACTTGGTGCCAGTATCTGGGGGCCAAACTGAGCCCAGGGTAACAAGTTCTCTGTTACCTCCATTTTTCTGGCCTGAATGCAGGTACCTCTGGGTCCACTGGGGGGGGGGTCAACGGTCACATTGTCATCCAGTGTTTGATGATAACTATGATAGTAACCACACCCATTATCACCACTTCGGGGGGTGACCAAGCAACCAAGCAGCTCACTTGGTCACCCCCCAAATCCAGTACTGCAAGGGAAGTTATTATCCCCATTGTGTGGAGGAGGATGTCAAGGCTGGGAGGCAGAATCCCCCAGAGATGAACTAGTGTTCTGTCCATGTGGTTCCTCCAGGGCAGGAAGACAACCCCATGTCACCTGAAAAGGGGCAGCTCTGCCCAGAGGGCATCCCTGCTCTGAACAGAGGACAGCGGGGTAGGGCCTGGGGGATGCACCGACCTGGGGCCCCGGAGGCCTGGGGGAGCTGAGCGACCCTTGCACGCATGGGGGCCGTGTGGTCTCCAGTTCCAGGACGAGATTCTTCATGTCTGGGGAGAGAAGCTTCAAGGCAAAGCGACACAGGTTACAGGTCAGACTTGGGGGACAGAGAAGGGTCACCTCCTGGACACAGACCTGTTCTATAGCCCAGGCCCTGAGGCTGGCGGTTCCCTGACACCCCAGTGGGCGTCTCAAGAAGGCGACCTCTGGGTCCCCAGTTTCCATTCTCTCATCTGCTCTGAGATGAACCTGGTCTGAATGGATTACAGAGAGATAATGACTTCTCGGATGGAGTTAGGAAGTTCACTCAGGGGCCTTTTATCCAATGTCCAGGACAGCACCGTCCAAGAGAAATAAAATGTGAGCCACCAATGCGAGACACCTATATAGTTCAAAATTTCCTGGTAGCCACATAAAAGAGGTAAAAGGAAACAAGTGAAATTAATTTTAATAAGTATTTTATCTTACCCAATATATCCCAAGTATTATTACTTCAATGTATATTCAGTGTAAAAAAATTACTGAGATATTTTACATTCTTATAAAATGCATTCAATGTGTATTTTACACTCAGCACATCTCAACTGGAGCTGGTCACATAGGGCCAGTGGTTACTGTACTGGAGGGTACAGGTCTAAGAGGTTCTGGAAAGATCTGAGCATCTCAAATCCCTGAAACGCCCTGGCCAGTTGTCTTCTAGGTCAGCTTCTCCGATTCTGTTCTTTCCTCACCTTTTCCTCTCTCCCCACTTCCGTTCCCTCTCACAGGACTGTGTCCTGTGTCACCTCATGGATATGGTGTACGTTCAATTCGGGCTGTGGAAGGGAATTTCACAAGCACTTGGGGAGAAGAAAGACAGAAGGGAAAATGCCATGTCCGAGCCACTGATAGGAGCCCAGAAAGTTATAAATTCACCTCAATATTTTTGAGAGGACGGGACACTTTGCCAAGTCCAATTCCCTGCTGAGAAGCATTTCCCTCCATCACTTGTTTAAGGCGGTGGGAGAACAGACATGTACCAGAAACAGCTAAATGTCCAATCTGGGCTCCACCTGCCACGTGAGGGCAGAGAGCTAGATCCCTCCGGACTGACTCCCACTGAGCAGTGGGGGAGGAGGTGGGATGTGTGGTGGCCCTGGGACCTGCATTTCTGCTCTCTCACGAGCCCAAAGCTACTCACCGGACTTCGGGCCCCTCTAAAGAACGGCGGTGGGAACAGAGGGGGTGGCGGGGGGGTCAGCAGGCAGCATGCTCTGTGGCCGCCACGCTTCTTCTGATCCAGGCCGGGAAGGGCTGTTCGGAGAAAACAGTGCTCATTAGCGTGGGGTCAGCGCTAGGGTCTCTGGGTGTCCACCACGCCCGGGAAGACTACGTCTCATTTCCGAGTCTCATTTCCAGCCTGTTGGGTGTGAGCGCACCTCCTGCCTGTACCTGACCTAGCCCTCCCCTGCCTTCACTGGATAAATGAACAGATGGTGCGGCCACTGTGACCATCACGAGGTCCAGGGCTCCTTCTCCAGACACTGACTGGTCACTCTGTAGATGGGACAAGGAAGGCCAGGTTCAAACTTACTCATAAGGTGCCCCCAACAGTTGGGGAGAAGGCAGTGTCTGTTAATACCCTTGATACTGTGCCCAGAAGGAGCTGTTCTGAGGGGGGAGGCAGCAGGGCTGGGGGCAGCACTGATCAGACCCAGAGCCAGGATTTCAAACATAGATTTGACTCCAGACTCTACACAGACATTCGAGGTCACCCATGCTCATTGGAGAGCTAAGGTTTAATGTCTCCAGACACAGGTGTGAGGAGATGAAGAGAGGGCCCTGGATACTTACAGCTTCCTTGTCACATACCCATGTTCAATGTTAGTACATGTTCAGTGTTGAAGTGTACCTGGCAGAAAGGACACAGATCCTAAGTGTACAGCCCACTGGATTCCTGCAAAGTGGACACACCCTAGAAGCCAGCACCTGGGTGGAGACACAGAACTCCCTGGCCTCTAGAAGCCCCTTCAGCTCCTGTCCAGTCTCTGCACTGCTCCCTGCCCACCACCCTGGCTGCTAGCCCTGGGGAGTCCTTGTGCCTGTATTTGAACTTTATATGAACGTGAATTCTTGTGTCCTTCTTTCGCTCTGCATAGTGTCTGTGAGGGGCTTCCTGGTCATTGCTTGTCGTTGTTATGCTGCTGAATAGGGTTCCTATTCAGGACCCGGCCACAACCTATTTGTCCATCCTGCTGCTGCTGCACACGGGGTTGACACCACTACACACCCACCAGAGTGCCTAAACTGAAAAGGACAGAAAATAACAAACGTCGGGTAGGATGTGGAGCAACCAGAACGCTCATCCATTGGCTGGTGGGGGTGAAAATTGCTTCAACCTCTTTGGAAAACTCTAGGCATTGTCTACTAAAGCTGAATATAGGCACATACAATAGCTCAACAACTCACTCCTAGGTGTTTACCGATGGAGAAGTGAGTGCATGTTCACCCAACACACGTACTAGAACATTCATAGCAGTGAGATTCATAATCACCCAAAGCTGTAATTTTCCAGCTCCCAGTTTTGGTCTCGTGATGGCACCTCCATCGCCACCCTTTCTCCAAACCTCTGATCTCACAGAACATGGGTGGGTTTCCCCCCACCCCCTGCACTCCTCTTGCCCTGAACCCAGTTTTCAGTCTTGTCTCCCAGGGGACAGTGCTCGCCTTCTCTTTCCACCCTGTGATCCAGGACTTGCCTCACGCATCACGCAACCAAAAGGTGCTCCCCAGAAGGCACCCAGTGTGGGGCGGCTTGTGTCAGTTCCAGTGCCCTGGGAATCACTGCCCCGAGCCCACCCACACCCTCACACCCAGCAGAGGAGCATCCACTGGCAGGGCCAATGGTCCTCAGCACCCTCAGACGCAATGCCCCCATTGGTAAGGAATATTTTTAAAGACCCCTTTGTTATCCTAAAATGAAATTCATAAATAATACAACATACCTATACAATTAAAAAATCAATATAATGCTCTGAATATAATATAAAAGAGAACTCTCAGAAAAGTGATTTATGATATAAAAATGCATATTTTGACTATAAGTGGTCAGGCACTAGCACATCAGGAAACACGATGATGTAGTTAGATGCTTGCACCTATATGTGAAACCGCAGTGAATGTAACAGCTCTGAACACAAGGTGCAGTAGAGGCAACACAAATGCTTCAAGTGATGTGCCTGCTGTGCGATGTGATTTTCTCAAATGATGAAAAACACTGGGTAAAATCCCAACCAAACAAAGCACAGTCATTACTCAGCAGTTGTAGTCTCAGAAAACTCAGTTTCATACTAGAACCGTTCAACAAATTTGATGTCAAAGAGAATTAGTTTCTAGGATGAGATAATTATAAAGGGTATGTATCTTCCATGTGACATTTCAGAGTCATGGGGGACATGGAACCACTCTTCATGTATGATTCTGTCCTACTCTTTGCAGGAAACCTCTCACCTCAGCCACTGTGACAACTGAAAATGAAAATTTCCAACGTGGCCCCAAGAAACACTCTCTGACATAAATTGTAGCAATGTTTTCTTAGGTCAGTCTCCCAAGGCAATAGAAATAAAAGCAAAAATAAACAAACGGGACTTAATCAAACTAATAAGCTTTTGCACAGCAAAGGAAACCATAAACAAAACAAAAAGACAACCTACAGAATGGGAGAAAATATTTGCAAATGATGCAACCAACTAGGGATTAATTTCCAAAATACACAAACAATTCATACAGCTCAACAACAAAAAAACAAACAACCCAATCAAAAAATGGGCAGAAGACCTAAATAGATATTTCTCCAAAGAAGACATCCAGATGGCCAATAGGCACATGAGAAGATGCTTAACATCACTACTTATTAGAGAAATATGCAAATCAAAACTACAGTGAGGCACCATTTCACACCAGTCAGAATGACCATCATCAAAAAGTCTACAAATAACAAATGCTGGAGAGGGTGTGGAGAAAAGAGAACCCTCCTCCACTGTTGGTGGGAATGTAAATGGGTACAGCCACTATGGAGAACAGTATGGAGTTCCCTTAAAAAGCTAAAAATAGAGCTACCGTGTGATCTAGCAATCCCACTCCTGGGTATATACCTAGATAAAACTCTAATTCAAAAAGATACATGCACCCCTAAGTTCATTGCAGCACAATTTACAATTGCCAAGACATGGAAGCAACGTAAATGTCCACTGATGGATGGATAAAGAAGATGTGGTGCATATATAAAATGGAATACTACTCGGCCATAAAAGAGAATGAAATAATGTCATTTGCAGCAACATGGATGGTCATAGAGATTATCATACTAAGTGAAGTAAGTCAGAGTAAGATAAATATATCACTTATATGTGGAATCTAAAAAAATGATACAAGTGAACTTATTTACAAAACAGAAACAGACTCACAGACATAGAAAACAAATTTATGGTTACCAAAGGGGAAAGATGGGGGAGGGATAAATTAGGAGTCTGGGATTAGCAGATACAAACTACTATATATAAAGTGGATAAACAACAAGGTCCTTCTGTATAGCACAGGAAACTATATTCAATATCCTGTAATAAACCATAATAGAAAAGAATCTGATATATATATATATATGAATCACTTTGCTGTATACCAAAAACTAGCACAACTTTGTAATTCAATAAAATACTTCAATAAAAATAAAAAAATAGGGCTTCCCTGGTGGCACAGTGGTTGAGAATCTGTCTGCCAATGCAGGGGACACGGGTTCGAGCCCTGGTCTGGGAAGATCCCACACACCGCGGAGCAGCTAGGCCCGTGAGCCACAACTACTGAGCCTGCGCATCTGGAGCCTGTGCTCCGCAACAAGAGAGGCCGCGATAGTGAGAGGCCTGCGCACCGCGACGAAGAGTGGCCCTCGCTCACCGCAACTAGAGAAAGCCCTCGCACAGAAACGAAGACCCAACACAGCCAAAAATAAATAAATAAAATAAAGAATTAAAAACAAAAAAAATAAAATAAAAAATAAAAAAGTAACAAACAAACAAACAAAATAAAACAAAATGGCCCCATTAGAAACTGTTGGCTTATCCCATGTTTGGAGACTGGCTTGGTCATGAACAGTCCACAGAACCTGGTTCCCAACAAAAGCAGCATCTGTCCCAGGCCAGGTAAGTTAACAAGGAACTGAGGGAATTCAGAGAAGCAAGGAAGAGGTGATGACCAGCTGGGAGGGACATGGGAGCCTTTCTGGAGAAGGTGGCATTCCTGCTAGTTCTGGAAGATTGGGGAAGATTCAGACAGGAAGTCTTCCAGACCCAGGAACTGTCTATGGCAGTCAGGGGCACTGGAGCTAGGCTTTGAAGGACTGGATGGGGCAGGGGTGATGGAGGAGGAAGGCTCCCCATGGGGAGGGAGGAACAGCAGGTAGAGACAACGTCTATTCAGGCCACTTTGACTGCCAGAAGCAGACGTTCATTCACACCGGCTCAGGTGGGAGAAAAGGGATGTTTATCGTAAAGCTGACAAATGTTAGGAAGAGCAGGAACTGAAACTCCTGGCAATCCTCTTCCCCTCCCCCCTCCTCTCTCTTCCCCTGTCCGTCCCCTCCCTCCCCTCTCTCCTCTCCCCCCTCCCACCTCCTCTCTCTCCCTCTCTCCCCTCCCTCCTCTCCCCCTCCCCCTCCTTTCCCCCTCTCCTCTCTTATGCTTCCTTCTGTGCATCTGTTCACCCTGTCTGTTTTTTATTTCCTCTTTGATTTCTGCAGTGATCCATTGGTTGTTTAGTAGCATGTTATTTAACCTCCAAGTGTTTGTGTTTTTACAGTTTCTTTTTCTTATGGTTGATTTCTAATCTCATAGTGTTGTAGTCAGAAAAGATGCTTACTGTGATTTCAACTTTTTAAATTTTACTGAGGCTTCCTTTGTGGCCCAGCATGTGATCAATTCTGGAGAATGTTTCATGTGCACTTGAGAAGAATGTGTATCCTGCGGATTTTGGGTAGAGGGCTCAATAAATATCAATCAAGTCCAGCTGGTCTAATGTGTCATTTAAGGCCTATGTTTCCTTATTTATTTATTTATTTATTTATTTATTTTTTTTTTTTTTTATGTTTCCTTATTGATCTTCTGCCTGGATGATCTGTCCATTGATGCAAGTGGGGTGTTAAAGTCCCCCACTATTATTGTGTTACTATTGATTTCTCATTTTATGGCTGTTAGCATTTGCCTTATATATTGGGGTGCTCCTGTGTTGGATGCATATATATTTAGAATTGTTATATCTTCTTCTTGGATTGATCCATTGATCATTATGCAGTGTCCTTCTTTGTCTCTCGTAACTGTCTTTATTTTAAAGTCTATTTTGTCTGATATGAGTATTGCTATTCTAGCTTTCTTTTGGCTTCCATTTGTATGGAATACCTTTTTCCATCCCCTCACTTTCTGTCTGTATGTGTCCCTAGATCTGAAGTGGGTCTCTTGTAGACAGCATATATACAGGTCTTGTTTTTGTATCCATTCACCTAGCCTATCTATGTCTTTTGGTTGGAGCATATAATCCATTTACATTTAAGGTAATTATCAATATGTATGTTCCTATTGCCATTTTCTTGGATTTGTTTTTGCAGGTCCTTTTCCTTTCCTTCCTCTTTTGTTCTCTTCTCTTGTGATTTGAGACTAACTTTAGTGTTGTGTTTGGATTCCTTTTTCCTTTTTGTGTGCGTATCTATTGTAGATTTTTGGTTTGCAGTTACCATGAGGTTTTGATATAGCAGTCTGTATATAAACAAGATTGTTTTAAGTTGCTGGTCTTTTAATTTCAAATGCATTTCCAGTATCCTGCACTTGTACTCTCCCTTCTCACGATTGTTGGTTTTGATAGCATATTTGTGCACAGATGATTTCCTGTTTTTACTTTATTTTTGCCTTTACTGGTGAGCTTTTCCATTTGTAATTTTCTTGTTTCTAGTCATGGCCTTTTCTTTTCCGCTTAGAGAAGTTCATTTGGTGCAAAGCTGATTTGGTGGTGGTGAATTCTCTTAGCTTTTGCTTGTCTGTAAAGCTTTTGATTTCTCCGTCGAATCTGAATGAGAGCCTTGCTGAGGAGAGAATTCTTGGTTGTAGGTCCTAGCCTTTCATCACTTTAAATATATCGTGCCCCTCCCTTCTGGCCTGCAGAGCTTCTGCTGAGAAATGAGCTGATAACCTTATGGGAGTTCCCTTGTATGTTATTTGTTGCTTTTCCCTTATTGCTTTTAATATTTTTTCTTGGTCTTTAATTTTTGTCAGTTTGACTACTATGTGTCTTGGCATGTTCCTCCTTGGGTTTATCCTGCCTGGGACTCTCTGTGCTTCCTGGACTTTGGTGACTGTTTCCTGTCCCATGTTAGGGAAGTTTTCAGCTATTACTCTTCAAATATTTTCTCAGGTCTTTTCTCTCTCTCTTCTCCTTCTGGGACCCCTATAATGCAAATGTTGGTGCATTTAATGTTGTCCCAGAGGTCTCTTAGACTGTCTTCATTTCTTTTCATTCTTTTTCCCTTTATTCTGTTCTGTGGCAGTAAATTCCACCATTCTGTCTTGCAGCTCACTTATCCGTTCTTCTGCCTCAGTTACTCTGCTATTGATTCCTCTTAGTGTGTTTTTCATTTCAGTTATTGTATTGTTCATCTCTGTTTGTTTGTTCTTTAGTTCTCCTAGGTCTTTGTTAAACATTTCTTGCATCTTCTCAATCTGTGCCTCCGTTCTTTTTCTGAGATCTTGGATCATCTTCACTATCATTACTCTGGATTCTTATTCTGGCAGATTGCCTATCTCCACTTACTTATTTGTTCTTCTGGGGTTTTATCTTCTTCCTTCATCTGGGACATATTCCTCTGCTGTTTCATTATGTCTGACTTTTTGTGATTGTGGTTTCTGCTCTGCAGGCTCACGGGTTGTAGTTCTTCTTGCTTCTGCTGTCTGCCCGCTGGTGGACGAGGCTATCCAAGAGGCTTGTGCAGGCTTCCTGATGCGAGGGGCTGGTTCCTGCCCACTGGTGGGTGGAGCTGGGTCTTGTCCCTCTGGTGGGCAGGGCTGTGCTCAGGAAGACTTTAAGCTGCCTGTCTGTTGATGGGTGGGGCTGTGTTCTCACCCTGTTGGTTGTCTGGCCTGAGGCATCCCAGCACTGGGGCCTATAGGCTGTTGGGTGGGGCTAGGTCTTGGGGAGGAAATGGCAGCCTCCAGGAGGGTTCACGCCAATGAGTACATGCCAGAACTGCTGCTTCCAGTGTCTTTGTCCCCACAGTGAGCCACAGCTGCCCCCTGCCTCCACAGGAGACCCTCCAATACTAGCAGGTAGGTCTGTCTCAGTCTCTTATGAGGTCACTGCTTTTTCCCCTGGGTCCCGGTGCCCATGTGACTTTGTGTGCACCCTCCAAGAGTGGAGTTTCCATTTCCCCCAGTCCTGTGGAAGTCCTGCAATCAAATCCCATTGGCCTTCAAAGCCAGATTCTCTGGGGGCTCCTCCTCCCATTGCCAGACCCCCAGGCTGGGAAGCCTGACGTGGGGCTCAGGACTTTCACTCCTGTGGGAGAACTGCTGTGGTATAATTGTTTTCCAGTTTGTGGGTCGCCCACCCAGCGGGTATGGGATTTGATTTTATTGCAATTGCGCCCCTCCTACCATCTTGTTATGGCTTCTTCTTTGTCTTTGGATGTAGGGTATCTTTTTTGGTAGGTTCCAGTGGTTTTTTTGTCAATGGTTGTTCAGTTGTGATTTCGGTGTTTTTGTAAGAAGGGGTGAGCTCACGTCCTTCTACTCTGCCATCTTGCTGGCCGTAACTAAGAAGCCCTCAGGCAGATGGCTTCTGGCAGGGCTGTACCTGGAATTCAATGACATCAGCAGGAATCGTCTCTCCTGACCTCTTGGCTCTGCTTACTGGTGTCATCCTCACTCAGGTGGCTCTGCCTTTATTTTATGACAGCAAGATGGGCACTAACTGCCACAGGCTGACCTACCCTGTCTTTTTTTGCATCTTTACTCCCCCCATCACTGCACGATGGCTGACCCAGTCTCACCTCAAATCTTTTACCTCCAGCATCTATTTTGCCTGGAACATCCCTTTGTGGCTCTTGTTTCAAATATCCATGACGGGGACTCTGATGGACCTACACATTTTTCCCAGCCAAGTGACAGGTCATTGGGGTCACTGGGGTGGCTGTGCAGACCCACCCGGGACCAGGCCCAATCTTCAGCAGAATCTCAGTGTGTTGCCAGCTCCACTGAGGCTATGGGAGAAGGTTCTCCAGAAGGGGGCAAGGGCAGGCAGACCCTCTAAATTAGTTAAATAGAGCACAGAAGCAAGAAGTTTTAAGGTGTAGGTCTAATGGGAGAGGAGGTTCTGCAAAGAAAAGCGTAGGTGAGGAAGGCTGGAAAGTTAGTTTGGGGCTAGACCGTGCAGTTTTGGATCCCCCACCAAAGGGTTTGGGCTTTATTCAAAATGTAGTGGGGGGGCTTCCCTTGTGGCGCAGTGGTTAAGAATCTGCCTGCCGATGCAGGAGACACGGGTTCAAGCCCTGGTCCGGGAAGATCCCACATGCCGTGGAGCAACTAAGCCCGTGCGCCACAACTACTGAGCCTGTGCGCCACAACTACTGAGCCTGCTCTCTAGAGCCCGCGAGCCACAACTGCTGAGCCTGCATGCCACACCTACTGAAGCCCGCACGCCTAGAGCCTGTGCTCCGCAACAAGAGAAGCACCGCAATGAGAAGCCCGCGCACCGCAACGAAGAGTAGCCCCCGCTCGCCGCAACTAGAGAAAGCCCGCGCACAGCAACGAAGACCAATGCAACCAAAAATAAATAGATAGATAAGAGGGTTAACATAAATTAAAAAAAAAAAAATGTAGTAGGGAGCCACAGAAGATGCTGAGTGAAGGAGTAATAGGATCAACACGGTGCTGGGAAAGACGGTGTAGGGGCAAGGTGGGCAAGGAGAGCTCAGAGAACGGCAGGCAGTGAGCAGGCTGCAGGTCGGGTGTGGAGATATCCTGTCAGGGCCTGCGCTGGCATGCAAGCAGTGAGGGCCGGAAGGAAGGGGCCACACAAACATCCTGGGGAGAAAGAAACTGGGGGGGTCAGTGCACTGCAGGGGTGAAAGAGGAGGAAGGGTCAGGGTGATTTTGATGTTGCAGGGCACCTGGGGCAACAGTGGTCAGAGTCTAAGATGGAATAGTCAGAGAAGGCGCTGGTTTGTGAGGAAAGCTTCCAGCTTTAGTGTGAGACATTTGTTCATCTGTGCTTGTGCTTTGCCAGGCACTGGACTAGGCCTTGTGGGGGCAGAGCGGTGCCTAAATGTGCCCCTGTCTGTAGGCAGCTGCCACGCCCTCTGCTCAGGGCCCACTCTGCCCTCCCGCACCCAGCCCCATCCTGGAGACTCTTACTCTACAGCAAGAACTGTCAGGTTCACCCTCCACCAATAAGCTTTCCTCGATTCCCAGGCCAAGACGGAGGGATCCTGCTATGCTTTCTCCAGGTTTACCCCATGTTAGCTCTTATCCATGGGGTGTTTCCTTGTGCTCTCTGTGAGGATGGGCGTCAGTTTTGATCCATAGGGTCTAGCACAGCACCTGGCATACACTGGATATTCCGAAAATGTTTGCTGAATTAATTTTTAAAATTTACTACATGCCACGTACCATTTAAATGCTTCACACATATAAATTCACCTAATCCTCAGAGCAACCCTGAGAGTTAAGTACTATTATTACCATGATCATCATTCCCATTTTACAGATCCAGTAGCTGAGGCAAAGAGGTGAAGCAACTTGCCCAAGGCCATACAACTAGTAAGCAACAGAGCCAGGATTTGAACTCTGGTTCCAGAGTCCTTCCTGTTGATCTGGACACTATGACTGCATGTGTGTGGAAATAAAGATCGGGAGCTAAGAAGAAGGCCAGGGGTTCCTGGAACAACCACCTGAGATAGAAGGTGCCTCATCGCCATGAGGGAGGACGCGTACTAGGGGACCCGTCGGCATCTCGGTAAGAGGCGGTGAGAAAGGATTTATTCTAGGAGCTGGGCTTTTGCTACGTGATGCTGGGGGGAGCTTATGGGGAAGCCAAGTCTGGCCTTGCTCTGGACTGGCTGCTGTCAGGACATGAGGGTTAGTTTATGACTGCATCTTTTTTTAAAAAAAATAAATAAATTTATTTATTTATTTGTTTGGCTGTGTTGGGTCTTCGTTGCTGTGCGTGGGCTTTCTCTAGTTGCGGCGAGCGGGGGCTACTCTTCGTTGCAGTGCATGGGCTTCTCATTGTGGTGGCTTCTCTTGTTGCGGAGCACAGGCTCTAGGCGTGCGGGCTTCAGTAGGTGTGGCACGCAGGCTCAGCAGTTGTGGCTCGTGGGCTCTAGAGAGCAGGCTCAGTAGTTGTGGCGCACAGGCTTAGTTGCTCCGTGGCATGTGGGATCTTCCCGGACCAGGGCTCGAACCCGTGTCCCCTGCATTGGCAGGCAGATTCTTAACCACTGGACCACCAGGGAAGTCCTGTGGCTACATCTTAATTCTCATCCAGAAGAAGAGGAGACAGGAGCTGTGGGCATAAAGCAGCAGCACATTTTCCCACGTGAGCAAGGACAGAGGGCCTGCTGGCTGGGGCATAGTCTTGTTGTGTCCGTGTCTGGCATGGTGACAGAGTAGCCTTGCTTTTGTCTTGATCCATCACGGTCACAGAGTGGCCCTGTCGGCTGTCGTTCTGTGAGGTTGTGTCCAACAAGAGGAGCCGCGGCCAAGCCGGAGGGCAGGCAGCCGGGTCGCTGTGTTGTTACAAGACTTGACGTCAGCAGCAATGGCACTCCTCTCCCCGTTTCTCCAGGTTTCTCTCCTAGAGTGTAAGCTGCTGCGGCTGGCCTGGGGCAGGCGGGCAGCTCTCCAGAGCCCTTCCCCGGCCCCAGCTGCAGCCTCTCCTTCGCCTCGGTTGGGCCTCAGTGAGGGCTGAGCTGTGGTTCTCCTCACGGCCTCTCCCAGCCAGGGGCACCTGGGGGGTGGCAGGTCCGCGTGCCGAAGGCGCACTGCTCATCACTCCTGTTTCCAGACCATATAGGGCCCCAGTGCTTCCTGCAGTCCGCACCCTCTGCAGCCTCCACTGATGAAAGACACTGGCTCCTTAGAGCCGTCCCTCCTTCACTCCCTCCTGGAGGCTGGAGCTCCCTTAGGGAAGACACACTATCAGTTGCTTCCCCTGCTGAGGCTACTGCATTGTCCACCCCTCCCCCTCCCTCTGTCCCCTCCCCCTCCGCCCACTTCATTTTCAGCAGGTGAGGACCATCTATTTCTGCCTGCCCCCAGCTCCCTGGAGAGGTTTGTTTTTAGCACCGTCTAGTTTATTTCCAGCTCATTCCAGCTCAGAATATTTCCATCAGGTGGACGTGTTTGGGAACAGCTTCCCCTCGCCTCTTCCTCCCAATCACTAAAACAGGCCTTCACATGTCTATTTTGGTGTCATCTGAGTGGCCTGCGGGTCTCCCCGGACTAGGCTGCCTCCGTGGAATCGTGTCTGAGCCCGGGTCCAGCCTGGAAAGCCCCAGAGGCTCTGTTGTAATGGAAACAATCCTGTGTGTGTGTGTGTGTGTGTGTACACGGCTCCTGCAGAAACCAGGGTGCCCCACGTGGCTCAGCCCCAGGCAGCTGCCTTGGAAATGCCAGCCCCCATGGAATTTCGGGACTGCCTGCCCTGACTTACAGACACCAAAACCATCTTGTGCGTGGCCGCTGCAGTGCCACATCACAGGTAGAAACAATGCTGAGGGTAATGCAGGCTTTCGGCAAACATTTGGGTTTTCTTATTTTTGCTGTTGTTGATGCTGTTTCTGCCCTTTGGACAAACTACGCACTTGAGTCTGGTGCATATCCTTGGAAAGTGATTCACTCCGACCTACTCTTGGAAACATAGGCACTTGGATCAAAGTGTGAGTCCAGGTGCAAGTGACCATGGGACCCGGCGCGACTCCCTTCTTCAACCTGAGGCTCCCCATCTGCACCACAAGGAATTTGGCCCAAACCACCTCCAAAGTCCTTTTTTTACACATATGACCCCAGGATCACCACTGTGTCCCTCTGGGTCTCTCACTCACCAGACCAGCCCATCAGTAGGGCACTAGAGACAGCCTTTTCTGTTTCTGCCCCCTTTTTTTGCATCAAGCAGCAACCCCTCAAATCAAGCAAATGTGTCATTAGAAGGCAGCAAAGGAAAGACGTGACACATACATCCTGCCTTTGCAGGTTGGGAAAATTACAGGTGCAGCCACGCACTAACTGCTCCACAGCTGCTAGGGCTCATTGCTTCCGCCCCCTCCGCTCTGGGCCTCCCCTGCCTGTTGGAACTTGCGCTCGCAAGAGCCCGAGGAGAGGAGAGGTGAGGGCACACGCTCGCGGCATCACTAAGGGTTCTGACCGTGAGTCAGATGGCTCAGCTACAGCCAAGTTCTCACCCTGACCAGCAGCAGTTCGCCTGGTTTTCCCCGATTCACAGATTCCAGAGAAGGCTGCACCTTACAACTTTCCTCACACCAGCCCCACTCATACCACATACACCTTGAGAAACATATTCTGATCCTAGAGATTGAAGGTATTTGAACTCCTCTGAAAGACCCTGTTAGGAGTTTGCTGTCTTGCGATTTGACCGAGCAGGCCTTGGGGGGCAGGTGAGGACACAGCCTACAGAGAAGACATTTGCCCCTGGGATGACAGTGAGCTGCATGACCCAGCCTGGAGGAAGATGGAGAGTGTCTTGGCCACCCGGTGCCAGGGTGGCCCCGGACCACAGAGCACCATACGACTTCAAAGCCAAGGGAGCAGCAGCTGCCAGCCTGCCACTCAAGGTCACACACACACACACACACACACACACACACACACACGTGCGCCAAGATCCCCATCAATTCCAATGTCAAACCCCTTTACGTTGCAATTCCAACACCGGCGGAGGAGTTTAAAATTTAAAGGCTGCTGAAACCTCCAGAACAAGTTTGCTTTCCAAGAGTCTTTTTTCCAAAACAACACACACACACACACACACACACACACACACACTCACACAACTCACCCAAGCAGCAAGCTGAGTAACAGAGCAGTCCTGAAATGGTGAGCAGATGAGTGAGGCTGAGGGATGGGCCCGTCATCATGGGCAAGGCCCCGGCGGACTGGCCGGGGGACACCCGCTGGAGGCTGGCTGAGATTTGTCACGCCCCCAGCGCTCCCAGCGCCTGGCCTGTTGGGCATTTGGGGTGGGAGTCGGCCAATCCCTGCTTTGGTGTCGCTTCTGCCCCAGATGCCAGGGGTCCGGAGGCCAGTCCTGAGCTCCCGGGAGCAGGAACGGGAGGCAGAGCTCTGGTCTCTCAGGAGGATGCACTGGGGGTGGCTTGGGAGAGGAAGAGTTCCCCAGGGAGAGCCCAGGGGAGGAGGTGGGGCTGGAGCCCAGGATACTGATGCCCCTGAAGCAGAGGGGAAACGGAGGGTAACCCGTTAAACAGGCTGCTTTGCACTCTGGCAAGCCTCACAGGGCCATCCTCACTGTCACCCCAGCCGCGGTGGGAGTGGGGTTGGGGGGAGTCTGCCCGCCTCGGCTCCAGGGAAGGTCTGTTGCTTCACCACATCTACGCCAGTGCTGGCAACAAAGCTAAACTTAATTTTTTAAATATGTATTTATATATATATTTCCAAAGGGCCCATGAGGCAAACTTTTTTAGATGAAGCTTCCCTGTAAAATGATTAAGTGACATATACCAGATACACGTGGAAATCTGTCTGACACTTTATAGGCACCCAATGCACAAGCATGCACACAAACATACAGAATATTCTAGATCATAAAAGCAGTAAGCACTGCTGTTTTAACCAACTTAGTAAGGACCATGAGCTATAGCAGGAGTTGGCAAACTTTTTCTGGAAAGGGCCGGATAGTGTTTTAGGCTCTACGGGCCTCATGGCCTCTGCTGCAACGCAACTCTGCCATGGTGCATGAAAGCAGCATAAACAGGTAGGAATGCGTGTGGCCATGTTGCAATGAAACTTTATTTACAAAAATAGGGGGCAAGCTGGATTTGGTCCCCAGGCCGTAGTTTGCCGACCACTGAACTACAACCTTCAAAAGAAAGCATACTTCTTGTATTCATTCATTCATCTGCTGTTTCATTCATTCAGAAATACACAATGAGTGAGTGCCAAACGCCTGCAAGACACAATGACTAGACATAGTCCCTGCCCTCGGAACGTCTCAGTCAGTGTTGTGGAAAGAGTACAGGCCCTAGAGTCGGGCAAACTTGGGCTGCAGCCCTGCTTTTGCCACTTACTGGCTATCTGAACTTGAGGAAGTTACTCACTCTCTCAGAGTCTTGGCTTACTTACCTGTCAAGTGGGTATGGCGAAACTCACCTAGCTCATTCGTTGTAAGGATTAGAGCAAGGCTTTTGGAGTTCCTAGCACAGAATAGGGGCTCCTTTATCAACATTTTCATAGATAACTTGTATGAGGTGGAAAAATAAAAGCGGCTAACATGGGGCTGGGGTGTCTGGAGGGATTTACAAGAAGAAATGATGGGTACCAGTTGGGGCAGGGGATACAAGTGAGAAATCAGGGAAAGCTTCCTGGAGGAGGTGGCATCTGAGCTATGCTTTGAAAGTAGAGAAGATCTGCTGGGGAACTTCCCTGGTGGTCCAGTGGGTAAGGCTCCACGCTTCCAGTGCAGAGGGCCCGGGTTCGAGCCCTGCTTGGGGAACTAGATACCGCATGCATGCCACAACTAAATGCTGCAACTAAGAGTGCACATGCCTCAACTAAGAAGTCCGCATGCTGTGGCTAAAAGATCCCGCATGCCACAACTAAGACCCAGTGCAGCCTAAATAAATAAATAAATAAATAAATAAATAAATAAATAAATAAATAAATATTTAAAAGTATATATATCTGCTGGTACCATGATGGGAGGAATGAAGGAGGAGAGGGTTAGGCTCTGTTCCTTCTCTGGAGCATTTCCCTCTGTTCGCAGAAACATCAGGGAAGACAGCACAGAGGGCACGGAGTCCTGAAACCCAGCCCAGGGCAGAAAGGTCTTCCGCGTCACATTTACCCAGATCCCCCGGTGCCAGGGCCTGTTCCTGCAGCTCATCAATTTTTCAAGCCTCATTTCAAAAACCCTTAGAGACGAAAGTTTTGCCATTTTAAGCACCTGAAGCATTTATTTTTTTACCAATCCACATCAAACTTCTCCTCGAAAGGCTTACACAAGTAAACCACTCAGCTATAACTTTGTTTCATGATTCTCAGAATGAAGGTGGCTGACTAGAGGATCACTGAGGTCCTGTCCAGCCCTGCAGGTGTCCGCGTCTCTACTCCCAACCTAATGTCTCAGGCTCACCAATGTCTCTTTCTGTCTCCCTCCTTCTGCGACTCTCTTTCCTGCCTTGATCCCATTGTCTCTCTGTCTCGCTGTCTCTAACTTGGTCTCATTCTCTGTCTCCGTCTCTCCAGGCACTAGCAGTTGAATTTCCTTAAGTCAAATGCCTGGAGGTGTGCTCACTGCCTAACTGCCCCTCAGCCAAGCGTGCCAGCTTGAGATCAGGAGTCCTGGCCTCCAGTCCTGTGTGGCCAGTAACTTGCGGTATGACCTTGGAGAACTCACATCCGTGCTGGGTGTTGGTTTTCCCAAATGTAAATGGGAGCGTTGGACCAGATGCGCTCTAAGCCCATTCCAGCCCCGGTTTCTCCCAGGGGAGGTGGCTCCTAAGACTCTCCTCTCCTCTCCCCTGGAGAGCAGTCCTTGCCCTCGACGCAGCCTCTTGTTGGCCCAAGCACCAGCTCACCCAGCAGAGCTGCCTGCAAAATCTAATTCATAGTAAAAGTTTCCGGGGCCTTCCTGCAGCTGTCAGCAGGTGTCATATTCACAGTATTTTGTCTTAATTGCAGCTCTGGGATTCATCACCCAGGCCAGAAGACCTTTCTGGAATACTGCCTCCCAGGCACCAGGCCAGCACCCCTGTCCCCACTGCTGCCACATGCAGGCCTGTTTCCTGCTGAGCCCCCCAAAGTGGAGTCTGCTTTGCATCTTCCCTTGGCCGTGTCTCCCACCCCTGCTGCCCAGAGAGGCTGTGTGGCCTGGCTAACTCGGCACCCTTCCCAAGGACTCAGACTCCCCAGAAGTAGGCTGGAGGACCTGGGGTCTGTCTTCTCACTGCCAGACACGCTCTCCTTGACCAAACTTTGGTCAGGCTCTGAACCAGGCCCCCACCTTGGGCTTCCTTGCTGAGTCCAGTTTTAGCAAGAAGCCTGCTAAGTCAGTTTAGAGAGAATCGCCACCCTTGATATCTGTTCACCCTTGATATCTGATCAAATTCCTCACCTCCCCCATCCCTGATATCTTATCACCTGGCCTGCCTTCAGCGAGAATCCTGTTAAGTGGCTTTAGCAAGATCCCCCTACCCTTGAGGTCTCTTGGTAATTTTCCATCTACCAACCCCTCAACCTGCTCCTTGACTACAAATCCCCGCTTGTTCCTGTTCAATTCAGAATTGAGCCCAATCTCTCTCCCCGTCTTGCCACCCACGGCAATAGTCTCCATCAAGGTCTCCCTTACTCTTTCAACAAGCATCAGAATCATTTTTTCTTTGACACAGATCCAATGTTTTGCCCACAGCAGAGCCCTGTAACAGATCCCACTTCAGCCACAAACACTTATTGAACACGTACTATGTGTCAAGCCCTTACTATGCCACCAGGATGGAGAGACAAAAATGCCCACGGTCTAGCCTCTGGAGGGCAAAGAGTTTTCATGTCATCTGTTAACACCAACGATTGGTGCAGATTTCCTGGAACATTGTGTTAAGAAGGACTCTGAGGAAAGAGGGTCACGACTTATTGGTATTGCCTCCCAGAGATGAGAGGAAGGAGTGGCATCTGTGCTGCTTACTTGCTGGGCCTTGTTTAGCAAAATCCATGAAACAATGACAACACCGGACTCAGCGCATCCCACGCATTATCGCACTGAATCCTCAGAGTACGTATGATTACCCTCCATCTACAGAGGAGAAATCTGTACATTTCAGATTGGTCCAGGCCATACGGCTAGGACTGGGGTCAGAGTTCAACAGGACTCTCGTGCAGCCCTGGGAGAAGGTGGCCTCCTGGTGGCCGCTTCCCCAGCCCCGGGGATGGCTCCCCGTCAGACCTCCCTCCCCGCTCCTGCGGCTTCCCCTGCTCTTGTGGGCCAGGCGGCTCCCCTCCGACCTGGCCCTTCCCTGGCGGCTGGCTCTCTCTACTCTTAACCCCCAGCCGCTGACTTTACATCCCAGGACCTCCTCAGAGTTGGGGCTGTGAGGAGAAGGCTGGAACTCCCTCAGAATGTGTGCTCCCCGCCACCCCACAGGCCAGAGCTATCCCTGAGAAGCGGTGGTGCTGCCCAGCTCCCCCGCAGTGAGGGTAGCTGGGGCGTGTGGTTACATGACTCTTCCCACCGATTGTTCTGCCTGGATGCAGAAGACTCCAGCCCTGGGCGATGCTGGAGCCAGGACGGAAAGGGCCTGCATCTCTGGATGCCAGTGAGGAGGCCGGCCACCCCCAACCAGGGCCGCTGGACTCTCAGGCGAGCAGAAAATGAATTTTGACTAGACGAAGTCACTGACATGTTGGCGTTTGTTTGTCACAGCAGGTGGCATTACCCCAACCGGGGGTGAAGCGCCAGCCACAGGAACATACGTGAGCATTCGGTACCCTTCCCTGGTCCCCACAGCCACTGCACACAGTGATATCAGTATCATCAGCCTCGTCTCCAGACGATGGTCAAGATCTAAGGATACGCCTGAGGTCACACACAGCAGGTAGGTAGTTGGCCAGATGTCTTGAATTGAAGACATCAGCTGAATCCAGATGTCTGACCCTGGAGACTTCTGGAGGTGACCAGCACAAAGCGGTGACCTTGCCCCACACCCTCACCAGCTGGCGAGAATGAGCAGGGAACCTCAGAAAAACGCAGGTGTGTCCCAGCCAGCTGGGCTTGGAGGCGTTTCCAACACCCAGTCCCATGTCTTTCTAACCAAACCTCATGATCACTTATCTTCGGGTCCTAGTTTCCTGTTCGGTAAATGCAATCCGACCTCCCTGACTATCCTGGCCGCAGAGAGGGTTCAGTCATGTGTGCATTTACTTTCTCTGTTGAATAGTTTACTCTTCAAGGTGGGCAAGGGATCTGCAACTCATTTTGAAATTCATCGAATAAAATAAGGTGGATAAACAGACAGAGGATAGAGTAAATATAGCAAAATGATAACGACTGCAGAATCTATGTGCTGGGTGTATTTGTTTGCTAGGGCTGACATAGCAAAGTACCTGGGCAGCTGAAATAACAGAAATACACTTTTCACAGTTTGGGAAGTTAGACGTCCAAGACAAAGGTGTCAGAAGGTTCGGTTTCTTCCAAGGCTTCTCTCCTTGGCTTGCAGATGGCTACCTTCTCCCTGTGTCCTCACATGGCCTTTGCTCTTTTCAAGCATCCCCGGTGTCTCTTTGTGTGTCCAGATCTCCTCTTCTTATAAGGACACCAGTCAGATTAGACCAGAGCCACCCCTATGGCCTCACTTAACCTTAGTCACCTCTCTAAAGGCCTATCTCCAAATACAGTCACGTGCTGAGGTAATGGGTGTTGGGACTCCAATATATGCATTTTGGGGGAGGGGGGAGATGCAAGGCAGCCCGTAACAGTAGGCATACCGGTGTTCCCTGGACAATTCTTTCCACTTTTTTTTGAATGTTTGGGATTTTCCCTAATAAGAAAGAATAAACTTTAAAAAATTTAAGTAGGCAACAGAGAACCAGAAGTTACCTCCACAGGGTTAGGATTGGGGGTGGGCCATCCAACACCCTTGCTAGCAAATATCTGGGCGCTCTGGAGCTGCACACAGAACCAGGACACCAGTGTCACCTGGAGGAGCCTGTAGCCATTAATCAGGAGACCTTGAGCAAGTAACCAAATCCTCAGGAAAGACATGAGGTGGACATCCCCTTCTGCACCCCACCCCCCCGATAAGGCTGCCCAAGCCACAAGGATGAAGGAAAGTCACCTCACACTGTCCATCAATTTGTAGTAAGTCATGTATCAGAAGTGACTCCTTTGTGCATAGATCTAAGGAGACAAACCCATCTCTCCTTCCTCCCACAAGAGAATTTTTTGGATGTTATCTAAAGGAAGGCATCTGCTTTTCTGAGTTCAAGTTCTAATTTGACCAAATGGCATGTGGTAAATGGAGAGGAAGAAGGAGGCAATGTTATTAGGAGCTGAGGGAACATCAAGAAACCTCCTCAGGGCTGGATGTGCCTTGGCTCTGAATTTGATTATGGCGGCCAGGATAAATCAGCTAGTCCTATTAACTCTTCTGCTTTGGCTTGATGGGGGAGGCCAAGTTTCTAGAGTTATTCGGGAGATCTGGCCACAGGTCAGAGATGAAACCCTCCAGCTGCATTGAGCCCAAAGGGTGGGCTGTTTCCAACATGTGCTGACAACTGGGGCTGAGTGGAAAGACCCTGTATTTCCACCAGATATGTTCCCACGCCTTCATTTATCCATGGTGACATTTTAGCTCTACGGACACTTGTGATTCAAAACCATGTGGCTCACTTAGCCCTTTCCCTAGAGCCTCCATCCCTGCCCCACTACCTCCAGTAATTGTTATCCGAGGGTCCACAGCAGGTGGAGAAGAGGGAAGCAGGGTCCCTGTGTGCCCGTGGCTGCCCACTGGCACAGTGAACACTTCTACCCATTGGTCTCATGAGTCACTGAAATCCCTGGATTCCAGAAAGTGGGGGACCTTGGGTTGACCCCCTTGAACTCAACTGAGCAATAGAGCTTACTGACTGAACAAGTTGGCAAAAGGAACCTTATAAACACTGCTATAACTATGTGATTCTACCATTCTGGAAATTCCCTGAGATCTCAATTCCCTTTGCTAATTTGGGTCTAACAGATTTTTAAAGACAGAAAAGTCCTATCCTGTGCTCCAGATGAGAGGCTCTGTTTTGTATGTCTATATGGGATTTTGTCTAATTGTTTAGAAAAGGTAATACATTCATGTGATTCAAAATTCAAAAAGTATAAATGCGTATACTTGAAAACTCTCCTACCCTGTCCCAGTTCCAATTATTTATTATCAATTAGTCTCCTGTGTATTCTTCCATGAATATTTTCTGCATACAGAAGCAAATAAGTAGGTATAATATTTCCCTCTCTTGCTCAAATGGTTACCTGTAATATATTACTATACCTGTGATACTTCACAGTATTTCTAAAAGTATTCTGTATTACTGCATAAAATGCATACACATTCCCTCCTATGGCTATGTAATATTCCTTCATTTGGAAGAACCATAATTTGTTCACCCTGCCCTGTACTAACGTGCATTTGGGTGATTTGCAAACATTTGATGATATAAACAATGATACACCAAAAATTTATATGGAATTATAACAGACCCAGAATTGCTAGAGCAATCCTGAGGAAAAAAAACAAAGCAGGAGGCATAACTCTCCCAGACTTCAGACAATACTACAAAGCTACAGTAATCAAAACAGTGTGGTATTGATACAAAAACAGGCATAACAATCAACATAACAGAATAGAGAGCCCAGAAATAAACCCACACACTCACAGTCAATTAATCTTCAACAAAGGAGGCAAGAATATAAAACGGGAAAAAAACAGTCTCTTCAACAAGCGGTGCTGGGAAAGTTGGACAGCTGCATGTAACTCAATGAAGTTAGAACACACCCTCACACCCTACAAAAATAAACTCAAAATGGCTTAAAGACTTAAACATAATACATGACAGCATAAAACTCCTAGAAGAGGACATAGGCAAAACATTCTCTGACATAAATTGTGTCAATGTTTTCTTAGGTCAGTCTCCCAAGGCAATAGAAATAAAAACAAAACTAAACAAATAGGACCTAATCAAACTTACAAGCTTTTGCACAGCAAAGGAAGCCATTTAAAAAAAAAAAAAGAAAAGACAACCTATGGAATGGGAGAAAATATTTGCAAATGATGCTACAGACAAGTGCTTAATCTCTAAAATACACAAACAGCTGATACAACTCAACAACAACAACAACAACAAAACAAACAACCCAATCGAAAAATGGGCAGAAGACCTTAATACACATATCTCCAAAGAAGACATACAGATGGCCAACAAGCACGTGAAAAGCTGCTCAACATCACTAATTATTAGAGAAATGCAAATCAAAACTAAAATGAGGTACCACCACACACCAGTCAGAATAGCCATCATTTAAAAGTCTACAGGAGAGGATTAACCAAGATGGCGGAGTAGAGGACGTGCTCTCATTCCCTCTTGCGAGAGCACCAGAATCACAACTGGCTGCTGGACAATCATCGACAGGAAGACACTGGACTTCACCAAGGAGGATACCCCACGTCCAAGGACAGAGGAGAAGCCACAGTGAGATGGTAGGAGGGGTGCAATCAGAGTAAAATCAAATCCCATAACTGCTGGGTGGGTGACTCACAGACTGGCGAGCACTTATACCACAGAAGTCCACCCTCTGGAGTGAAGGTTCTGAGCCCCACTTCAGGCTTCCCAACCTGGGGGTCTGGCAACGGGAGGAGGAATTCATAGAGAATCAGACTTTGAAGCCTAGTGAGAATTGATTGCAGGACTTCGACAGGACTGGGGGAAACAGAGACCCCACTCTTGGAGGGCGCACACAAAATAGTGTGTGCATTGGGACCCAGGGGAAGGAGCAGTGACCCTGGGGGAGACTGAACCAGATGTACCTGCTGGTGTTGGGGGATCTCCTGCAGAGGCGGGGGGTGGCTCTGTTTCACCGTGGGGACAAGGACACTGGCAGCGGAGGTTCTGGGAAGTATCCTTGGCGTGAGCCCTTGCAGAGTCTGCCATTAGCCCCAACAAAGAGCCCAGGTAGGCTCCAGGGTTGGGTTGCCTCAGGCAAAACAACCAACAGGGAGGGAACCCAGCCCCACCCATCAACAGTCAAGTGGATTAAAGTTTTACAGAGCTCTGACCACCACAGCAACAGTCAGCTCTACCCACCACCAGAGCCTCCCATCAAGCCTCTTAGATAGCCTCAACCACCAGAGCGCAGACAGCAGAAGCAAGAAAAACTACAGTCCTGCAGCCTTTGGAAGAAAAACCACATTTACAGAAAGATAGACAAGATGAAAAGGCATAGGGCTATATACCAGATGAAGGAACAAGAAAAAACCCCAGAAAAACAACTAAATGAAGTGGAGATAGGCAAGCCTCCAGAAAAAGAATTCAGAATAATGATAGTGAAGATGATCCAGGACCTCGGAATAAGAATGGAGGCAAATATTGAGAAGATGCAAGAAATGATTAACAAAGACCTAGAAGAATTAAAGAACAAACAAACAGAGATGACCAATACAATAACTGAAATGAAAACTACACTAGAAGGAATCAATAGTAGAATAACTGAGGCAGAAGATTGGATAAGTGACCTGGAAGACAGAATGGTGGAATTCACTGCTGCGGAACAGACTAAAGAAAAAAGAATGAAAAGAAATGAAGACAGCCTAAGAGACCTCTGGGACAACATTAAACACAACAACATTCGCATTATAGGGGTCCCAGAAGGAGAAGAGAGTGAGAAAGGACCTGAGAAAATATTTGAAGAGATTATAGTCAAAAACTTCCCTAACATGGGAAAGGAAATAGCCACCCAAGTCCAGGAAGCACAGAGAGTCCCATACAGAATAAACCCAAGGAGGAGCACGCCGAGACACATAGTAATCAAATTGGCAAAAATTAAAGACAAAGAAAAATTATTGAAAGCAGCAAGGGAAAAACAACAAATAACATACAAGGGAACTCCCATAAGGTTAACAGCTGATTTCTCAGCAGAAACACTACAAGCCAGAAGGGAGTGGCATGATATACTTAAAGTGATGAAAGGGAAGAACCTACAACCAAGATTACTCTACCCGGCAAGGATCTCATTTAGATTTGATGGAGAAATCAAAAGCTTTACAGACAAGCAAAAGCTAAGAGAATTCAGCACCACCAAACCAGCTCTACAACAAATGTTAAAGGAACTTCTCTAAGTGGGAAATACAAGAGAAGAAAAGGACCTACAAAAACAAACCCAAGGGCTTCCCTGGTGGCGCAGTGGTTGAGAATCTGCCTGCCAATGCAGGGGACACGGGTTCGAGCCCTGGTCTGGGAAGATCCCACATGCCGCGGAGCAGCTAGGCCCGTGAGCCACAATTGCTGAGCCTGCGCGTCTGGAGCCTGTGCTCCGCAGCCAGAGAGGCCGCGATAGTGAGAGGCCCACGCACCGCAATGAAGAGTGGCCCCCACTTGCCGAAACTAGAGAAAGCCCTCGCACAGAAACGAAGACCCAACACAGCCATAAATAAATAAAAAAAAAAAAAATTAAAAACAAACCCAAAACAATTAAGAAAATGGTCATAGGAACATACATATCGATAATTACCTTAAACGTGAATGGATTAAATGCTCCAGCCAAAAGACACAGGCTTGCTGAATGGATACAAAAACAAGACCCATATATATGCTGTCTACAAGAGACCCACTTTAGACCTAGGGACACATACAGACTGAAAGTGAGGGGATGGAAAAAGATATTCCATGCAAATGGAAATCAAAAGAAAGCTGGAGTAGCTATACTCATATCAGATAAAATAGACTTTAAAATAAAGAATGTTACAAGAGACAAGGAAGGACACTACATAATGATCCAGGGATCAATCCAAGAAGAAGATATAACAATTATAAATATATACGCACCCAACATAGGAGCACCTCAATACATAAGGCAACTGCTAACAGCCATAAAAGAGGAAATTGACAGTAACACAATAATAGTGGGGGACTTTAACACCTCACTTACACCAATGGACAGATCATCCAAAATGAAAATAAATAAGGAAACAGAAGCTTTAAATGACACAATAGACCAGATAGATTTAATTGATATTTATAGGACATTCCAGCCAAAACCAGCAGATTACACGTTCTTCTCAAGTGCGCACAGAACATTCTCCAGGATAGATCACATCTTGGGTCACAAATCAAGCCTCAGTAAATTTAAGAAAATTGAAATCATATCAAGCATCTTTTCTGACCACAACGTTATGAGATTAGAAATGAATTACAGGGAAAAACACATAAAAAAGACAAACACATGGAGGCTAAACAATACGTTACTAAATAACCAAGAGATCACTGAAGAAATCAAAGAGGAAATCAAAAAATACCTAGAGACAAATGACAATGAAAACACGATGACCCAAAACCTATGGGATGCAGCAAAAGCAGTTCTAAGAGGGAAGTTTATAGCTATACAAGCCTACCTAAAGAAACAAGAAAAATCTCAAGTAAAAAATCTAACCTTACACCTAAAGAAACTAGAGAAAGAAGAACAAACAAAACCCAAAGTTAGCAGAAGGAAAGAAATCATCAAGATCAGAGCAGAAATAAATGAAATAGAAACAAAGAAAACAATAGCAAAGATCAATAAAACTAAAAGCTGGTTCTTTGAGAAGATAAACAAAATTGATAAGCCATTAGCCAGACTCATCAAGAAAAAGAGGGAGAGGACTCAAATCAATAAAATCAGAAATGAAAAAGGAGAAGTTACAACAGACACTGCAGAAATACAAAGCATCCTAAGAGACCACTACAAGCAACTTTATGCCAATAAAATGGACAACCTGGAAGAAATGGACAAATTCTTAGAAAGGTATAACCTTCCAAGACTGAACCAGGAAGAAGCAGAAAATATGAACACACCAATCACAAGTAATGAAATTGAAACTGTGATTAAAAATCTTCCAACAAACAAAAGTCCAGGACCAGATGGCTTCACAGGTGAATTCTATCAAACATTTAGAGAAGAGCTAACACCTATCCTTCTCAAACTCTTCCAAAAAGTTGCAGAGGAAGGAACACTCGCAAACTCATTCTATGAGGCTACCATCACCCTGATACCAAAACCAGACAAAGACACTACAAAAAAAAGAAAATTACAGATCAATATCACTGATGAATATAGATGCCAAAAATCCTCAACAAAATACTAGCAAACAGAATCCAACAAATGAAGAGGATCATACACCATGATCAAGTGGGGTTTATCCCAGGGATGCAAGGATTCTTCAATATACGCAAATCAATCAATGTGATACACCATATTAACAAATTGAAGAAGAAAAACCATATGATCATCTCAATAGATGCAGAAAAAGATTTTGACAAAATTCAACACCGATTTATGATAAAAACACTCCAGAAAGTGGGCATGGAGGGAACCTACCTCAACATAATAAAGGCCATATATGACAAACCCACAGCCAACATCATTCTCAATGGTGAAAAACTGAAAGCATTTCCTCTAAGATCAGGAACAAGACAAGGATGTCTAGTCTCACCACTATTATTCAACATAGTTCTGGAAGTCCTAGCCACGGCAATCAGAGAAGAAAAAGAAATAAAAGGAATACAAATTGGAAAAGAAGAAGTAAAACTGTCACTGTTTGTAGATGACATGATACTATACATAGAGAATCCTAAAACTGCCACCAGAAAACTGCTAGAGCTAATTAATGAATATGGTAAAGTTGCAGGATACAAAAATAATGCACAGAAATCTCTTGCATTCCTATACACTAATGATGAAAAATCTGAAAGAGAAATTATGGAAACACTCCCATTTACCATTGCAACAAAAAGAATAAAATACCTAGGAATAAACCTACCTAGGGAGACAAAAGACCTGTATGCAGAAAACTATAAGACACTGATGAAAGAAATTAAAGATGATACCAACAGATGGAGAGATATACCATGTTCTTGGATTGGAAGAATCAACATTGTGAAAATGACTGTACTACCCAAAGCAATCTACAGATTCAATGCAATCCCTATCAAATTACCAATGGCATTTTTTACGGAGCTAGAACAATCATCTTAAAATTTGTATGGAGACACAAAAGACCCCGAATAGCCAAAGTAGTCTTGAGGCAAAAAAACGGAGCTGGAGGAATCAGACTCCCTGACTTCAGACTATACTACAAAGCTACAGTAATGAAGACAATATGGTACTGGCACAAAAACAGAAACATAGATCAATGGAACAAGATAGAAAGCCCAGAGATAAATCCACGCACCTATGGTCAACTAATCTATGACAAAGAAGGCAAAGATATACAATGGAGAAAAGACAGTCTCTTCAATAAGTGGTGCTGGGAAAACTGGACAGCTACATGTAAAAGAATGAAATTAGAATACTCCCTAACACCATACACAAAAATAAACTCAAAATGGATTCTAGACCTAAATGTAAAACCGGACACTATAAAACTCTTAGAGGAAAACATAGGAAGAACACTCTTTGACATAAATCACAGCAAGATCTTTTTTGATCCACCTCCTAGAGTAGTGGAAATAAAAACAAAAATAAACAAATGGGACCTAATGAAACTTCAAAGCTTTTGCACAGCAAAGGAGACCACAAACAAGACGAAAAGACAACCCTCAGAATGGGAGAAAATATTTGCAAACGAATCAATGGACAAAGGATTAATCTCCAGAATATATAAACAGCTCATTCAGCTCAATATTAAAGAAACAAACACCCGAATCCAAAAATGGGCAGAAGACCTAAATAGACATTTCTCCAAAGAAGACATACAGACGGCCACGAAGCACATGAAAAGATGCTCACCATCACTAATTATTAGAGAAATGCAAATCAAAACTACAATGAGGTATCACCATACACCAGTTAGAATGGGCATCATCAGAAAATCTACAAACAACAAATGCTGGAGAGGGTGTGGAGAAAAGGGAACCCTCTTGCACTGTTGGTGGGAATGTAAATTGATACAGCCACTATGGAGAACAGTATGGAGGTTCCTTAAAAAACTAAAAATAGAACTACCATACGACCCAGCAATCCCACTACTGGGCATATACCCAGAGAAAACCGTAATTCAAAAAGACACATGCACCCGAATGTTCATTGCAGCACTATTTACAATAGCCAGGTCATGGAAGCAACCTAAATGCCCATCAACAGACGAATGGATAAAGAAGTTGTGGTACATATATACAATGGAATATTACTCAGCCATAAAAAGGAATGAAATTCAGTCATTTGCTGAGACGTGGATGGATCTAGAGACTGTCATACAGAGTGAAGTAAGTCAGAAATAGAAAAACAAATATCGTATATTAACGCATGTATGTGGAACCTAGAAAAATGGTACAGATGAGCTGGTTTGCAGGGCAGAAGTTGAGACACAGATGTAGAGAACAGACATATGGACACCAAGGGGGGAAAACTGCGGTGGGGTGGGGATGGTGGTGTGCTGAATTGGGCGATTGGGATTGACATGTATGCACTGATGTGTATAAAATTGATGACTAATAAGAACCTGCAGTATAAACAAACAAACAAACAAAACAACTAATACTAAACTATCATTGGGTTATTTGTATGGAAATATGTTAATATAAATGTTTCAGACATTACATGAAATTTCTAAAAATCTTATATGTTCTGGTATAATAAGTCATAATCCTAGTTATTACTTTAAAATGTATATCTCAGAAATAACTAATTTTCTTGTCAACTGCATTATTATGAAGTTTCATCAAATCTTTAACCGTGGTCATTTTTAAGTCTTTTGTCATTTACAGACAGTTCTGGGTGTACTCTGATGCTTTTGTAAATATGTTCCTATAAAAGGGTTTCATCTTCAGGAAATTCATGGAAAAGACTCTGACAAGTACAGGTTTCTGGTAACTGACTGTACTGCTGAACTGAATGAATAAGCATTTTCAGAACTCTAATGAAAAACTGATGAACTCATAAAAGTGCTAACAAAAGATCAAGATGAAAAAAAAATTAATTACATGGGACTGAGTGAACTGATGAGGATGAGTATAATTTTTGTGACTTTCTGTTTGAATTTAAAAAAAGAAAAAATCTCACAAGGACTCAGAGGCAAAGAATATACAAATCAATTTTCACTGCAAAGTAAAGGAGCTGTTACAGTGGAGGATTACTGGACTGAATGTCAATATTATGACATAGTATGAGTGTGTTTCATGTCTGGTAATTGCAATCATTGTTGCTTTTGTTGTGGTCATCCATGTACAATGCTTGGTGTCAGTCTATTTATCTCTTGTAAAAATAAAATACAGTCTGTGTGTGTGAAAACAAACAAGCAAACAAAAGTAAACAAAATAAAACCAAAAAAAAAAAGTCTACAAATAACAAATGCTGGAGAGGGTGTGGAGAAAAGGGAACCCTACTACACTGTTGGTGGGAATGTAAGTTGGTACAGCCACTATGGAGAACAGTATGGAGGTGCCTCAGAAAACTAAAAATAGAATTACCATATGATCCAGCAATCCCACTCCTGGGAATATACCGAGACAAAACTATAATTCAAAAAGATACATGCACCCCTATGTTCATAGCAGCACTATTCACAATAGCCAAGACATGGAAACAACCTAAACGTCCATCAACAGATGAATGGATAAAGAAGACGTACATATATACAATGGGATACTACTCAGCCATAAAAAAGAATGAAATAATGCCATTTGCAGCAACATGGATGCAACTAGAGATTATCATACTAAGTGAAGTAAGTCAGAAAGAGAAGGACAAATACCATATGATATCACTTACATATGGAATCTAAAATATAACACAAATGGGGACTTCCCTGGTGGTGCAGTAGTTAAGAATCTGCCTGCCAGTGCAGGGGACACGGGTTCGAGCCCTGGTCTGGGAAGATCCCACGTGCCACGGAGCAACTAAGCCTTTGTGCCACAACTACTGAGCCTGCGAGCCACAACTACTGAAGCCCACACACCTAGAGCCGTTGCTCTGCAACAAGAGAAGCCACCGCAATGAGAAGCCTGCACACCGCAACAAAGAGTAGTCCCCGCTTGCCGCAACTAGAGAAAGCCCATGCGCAGCAACGAAGACCCAATGCAGACATAAATAAATAAATAAATACATATATTTATTTTAAATAAATAAATAAATAAAATATAACACAAATGAACTTATCTATGAAACAGAAACAGACTCACATAGAGAACAAACTTGTGGTTGCCAGGGGTGGGGGGAGGGGAAGGGATGGAGTGGGAGTTTGGGATTAGCAGGTGCAAACTATTATATACAGAATGGATAGACAACAAGGTCCTACTGTATAGCACAGGGAACTATATTCAATATCCTGGGATAAGCCATAATGAAAATAATATGAAAAAAGAATGTCTGAATGTGTATAACTGAGTCACTTTGCTGTACAGCAGAGACTGGCACAACATTGTAAATCAACTGCACTTCAAAAAAAAAAACACACAAAACAATGATACAGTAAAATAACCTTTTGCATGCATCTTTGTATATGTTGTTAAGCATGTCCATTGGAGGAATTTCTAGAATAGAATTGCTAGATCAAACAGTGTGTGCATTTGTAGTTTTTACACATTATGACTAATTCATCTCCACAAAGTCTCCATCAATTCACATTCCGTCCCACAAGCAAAGGATGAGGGTATCTATTTCCACATACCCTCACCAGCACATGTGATGTCAGACCTTTTGAATTTCACCCACCTGATGGATGAAAAATGGCACTTCAGTGTGGTTTTAATGTGCATTTCTCTTACGGTGAATGAGGCTGGGATATTTTCACACGTTTTAGAGCCATATGTATTTATTCCATTTTTCCATTAGGTTGTTGGTCTTCCGTTATAAATTTTTTTAAAAAGCATCATTTTATTATATGACTTGCAGATATTTCCCCCGGTTTGTTTTGGCCTTTTGACATTGTTTTTTTAATTGTTTTTCCCATACACAAATTTTTTCTTTTTATCTGGTAGAATCGATTGTAGAAGCCTTTTTTTATGGCTTCTGGGTTCCCTCCCCACTAAAATTACCCCCCAAATCCCCCAAGATTTCTTCTAATAATTTTATGCTTTCATATCTTATGTTTAAATCTTAATTCATTTGTGATTTATTCTGGTATAAGATGTAAGTGTGTTTGTTTGCTTGTTTTCCAGGAGACGTTTTATCTGTGACCTAAAGCAGGAAACAAAAACATTCTCTAAACTATGAAGCCTGCAAACATCAACTATCACAACACTCGGTGACATGAGTAACATGCACGGTAGGAGTGGGACTTGAGCCCAGATCAACTGTGTCCTTATCCTCACTGTTCTGTTCATTCAAATGCCAACCACCTGTGCACCCCAGATACTGCTACCGTGACCCACTTCACTTCTCATTTATTATTTCATCTGTGGTTTTTTTTTTTTTTTTTTTTTTTTGGCTACACCATGAGGCATGTGGGATCTTAGTTCCCAGACCAGGGATCGAAACTGTGCCCCCTGCATTGAGAGCGCCAGAGTCTTAACCACTGGACCGCCAGGGAAGTCCCATCCATTTGTGTTATTTTAATGTCACAAACAGACTGTGGGCTCCTTGTGTTAGTTTGTCTTGTGAATCTTCTTGTTCAATATAATAGTTAAGTATATAGTAGGAGGTGCAATAAAAATTGGTCATTTGATTGATGGGATGTGTATCGAAAGCTACATTTATCAAGTAATAGTCATAATTAATTTAGAGACAGAGACAGATTTAAACATGCTAACGATGAGGAGGAGGAGGAGGATGGTCTGAATCCATTCAAATGGATTTTATTGCCTCATGTAGGAAAAAAAAATCAAACAAAATGCAAAGTGGCAGCAGATGGTTATGCGGCCAGAAAACTGAGCATCTTTGTCGAGTCAGCCACCATTTGCTGGCATTCCGTTTGAAATTTTCATGTTTAATAATCTGCCTCTGATTTCCCAGGAGGACCCACACTGGCAGGCCTGGTGATTTGACACTGCTGTCCATTTTGAAGGGCGCAAGACTGTTATTCCACACAAGGCAGATGCCGCGTGGACAGAGGGCCCCGTTCTCCTGACTCGGATGAACTGGATATGGGAAGTGACTTGTCTGCCAGCTGGATCCACACAGGGTTGCACAACTTCCAACGGGGGGAATGCCCTCAGGCTGCAGTGCTCTGGGGGCTCCGAGCGTGCTCACCCTGTCTGGAGAGGTGACAGCTTTCTCCCTCACAGCTCGGGGAGGCGCTGTGGGTGGACTTTGCCCATCAGCTCAGGACTCGGTAGCTAAGGCATCATGCCCAGGTGTGAGCCCGTGCTTTCCAGATCGTGCCCTCCCATGCTTCCTCCTTTGATTCTCACCACAATCCCTCGAATTACCCTCTATTATGCCCCCCTTTTCCAGGTGAGGAAAACTGAGGCTCTGACAGTTAAGGTCCTATGGAGCTGGGCTTCTGAGCCCAGACCTCTGGTTCCGAAGCCCACGCACTGTGATGGTTCCCACTCAGTGCAGGCTTTCGATGGAGACTCTGAATTCTGAAACTCTTCAGCACCAGGAGCAAACCTCTCCAGCCACTGAATAAGAGCAGGTGGGATTATAGTAAAAACGAATCATCCCGGGAGAAGGCAAGTAGCCTGGATTTCAACACTCTCACTGCCATTTGGCATAATGGTTGCAACCAGTGACTGAGAGCTTAACTATGTTCCAGGCACAGTGCAAAGCTCTGTACCTACTACACTGTCATCTGATGAGGCAGGTACTCTTACTAACCCCATTCTACAGAGGTGGAAACTGAGGTGTTAAGAAATCAAACCAAGACCACTTGGCCAAGATCACTCAGCTAGTGGGTCACAAAGATGTCACTCAAGTCCACAGCTGTCTGAATGTGAACCCCATGCCTTTTCCTGCCACCATCGTGAGTTCTCAGGTGCCAATGCTCGGAAGAGAAACATGTGCCGAGACCCCTTCTTTGTGGAGGAGCTAATTCTGTAAATTAGCAAGTGACTTGCGAGCCACAAAGTCAAAGAAAGTCTACGGCTAAAAGGATTCTTGGAATCTGGTCCATCCCTTCATTTTACAGACGAGAAAACTGAGTCTCACAGACAGCAAATGGCTGGTCCAACAGTACACGGGTCCCAGAGTCAGTGGCAGGTCAGAGAGAGAACCCAGGTTCCCCGAGTTCCACCTCAGTGCCTTAGCACCGCCACTGTTCCCTCTCAGGGAACATTAGTAAGCAGGCAGGTGGCCAAGCCCACTGGCTAACCGTCCCCACGCCGCCGCCTTCTAGTCGGACCTGGACAAGAGCAGCTGAGCAGCAGGCCCCGTGCCGGTCAGGCGGGTGCCCTCTCGCTTTCCTGACTGCGCAGCAGAGGAAGTGAGGCTGGACGCTCAACTCGGATATGGAAGGCAAAAAAAAGAAAAGAAATCATTTACTCAGACACTTTGGGGAAAGCGCTGCCAGGGCCTGAATCGTCCAGACAGCCTTTCGGCCTCCCGGTGCTCACTTCTTGGGCAGCCACGGAGCGTGGAGGAGCGCCACCCAGCCCCAAGGCCTCCCCTCAGGACACTCGTGCCCACCGTTGACTTCCCCCGCCACGACCTGCCCGACACCGCTCTCAGGAAGGCGGACAGGAGGGAAAGGGTTGTCCTCGTTTGGAACCCCCCTAAGTCCTGAACACTAATCTCAGCAGCGGAGAATCTGGTTTCTGGATGACCACAGAGGACCTGGAGGCCTTTTGGGGGCCACCCTGTGAGGTCCACCCCAATGCGGATGATCTCAGAAACCAAGCCAGTTCAGTTTGGGCAAAAAGAGCAGTCTGGTTTCAACCCTCAACAATAATGACGCACCTGGCAGGCCCCTCATAGAGGTCCCTCGTACCTCCTCAAACACTTGAAGAAACCCCGAGTCACAGCAAAGTAAGAGAGCCCCAGTCCGGCAGGTAGGCCTCCACAGGTAGGATGGCCATCATCACCCCATCCCCCATCCACCTGGGTCCCCAAGACCCCCATGCCAGGTCTCAGAAGGTCCTTCCTGGAGCAGGTGTCCCAAGAGAAATCTACCAGCTGCAGCAGGAAAGCTCCAGTGCTCTCTCCAGGCTTCTCAGAAAGACACCAAGACCAGGTGAGCGGTGGCGGGATGCGTGAGGAAAGGAGCAGGGAGGCCCAGGAGGGGAGCCTGTCCAGTTCCCATGCACAGTTCCTTCTTTTCTTTCGTCGCTTTTTCCAGACCTCAGCTGGTTCATGGTGCAAGCCCTCAGCAGCCACCAGGCCTCCCCTGCAGCTGTCGCAGCTCCCAGCACCTGCCTCCCGCTTGTGCTTATGTTGGTTGCCGTGGAGACATAAGGGCGGGCTTGAATGGAGTCGAACGCTCCGGGCTGGGTGATGGAATAGGGCCAGGTGTATTTTTAAAGCCATCTGGGAAAGCTGGTCATCACAAGAAGAGCCTCCTTCCCTGGTCAATGGGTCCCTGCTTTAGGGACTGGTTCACAAATGCAAAACGGATAAAAGCTGAGCCCCTCTTTTGGCCTTAACCCACTGGATATTTTAAGCAAAAAGTTACTGTTTGTACTGTATTTGGGACTTTTGCCTTTTGGCACAAATGCACCTTAGGGGAAATCATGACCTCCCGGCATGTGTAGAGACAGCGTGAGGTTCTGGACATAATGAGAGAAAAGGTTTATACATCACACACCAGGCACTTTTTACAGTTCTTTGCGTTCATAATTAGCCCACTTAATCTTCACAACTGCTTTGTGAGTGAAACCCTACTCTGAGCCCCGTTTTACAGGCAGGGAAACTGAGGCACATAGAAGGCAATTTGCCTGCCCAACATCACAAAGCTAAGGGAGACACAAGATTTGAACCCAGGCAGCATGGCACCAGAGGTCCTACTCCTAATCAATAGGCTGTTGTGCCTCTGCAATAATTTGGGACCCAGAAAGTCCTGATTTGGAAATTTGGCCCTGGCACTATGTGACCTCAGGCAAGTGACTGCATCTCTCTGAATGGTAGTTCCCTCTTTGGTAGAACTGGGGTACTAATGTCTTGTGAAATTGTTGTGAAGATTAGAAGTCAGGTACGTCGAGTCTAGCAAGTAAGCAGTGCTCTATGCAAGGTAACTTTATTAGTGTTAGTGGGGGCTCCCTTAGCTACTGGACCTCAGCTCTGGTATCACAGCAGGGGTGTGCTGAGCTGTAACCACCACTGCCCAGAAGGGGCGGGTGGGCAAGCAACTGCAAAAGGGCCAGCAGGACCACAGCTGCTGGCAGATGCTGCCGCTTCCCTGCCATAGGCCTCCACACTCGCCAGGCCCCATGGGCTGCCAGCTCCTGTCACAAGCACCTGTAACTATGCCAGAAGGCTTCCCCAGTCGTGGAAGTTGCCTGGGGAAGCGTGTCCCCAGGAGCCGGTGGATCAATATTCCAGTCCCCTGTCTCCCTGAGGTCCTAGGAGATCTGAGCCCCAGCTGCCCACAGCAGGAATCGGCTCGTGAACTCCCCCAGGACTGACGGCCTTCCCTTCCCTGTCTCGGTTTCCCAACGCCCTACTGGGATCACCTCCCAAACACACCACTTGCACCCAAATCCTTGTCTCAGGGTCTGCTCTGGAAAGGGATCCAAATGACGACAGTATTCATGCCTGTGCCTCTGATCCTGATGTCCTTAAAGAAAGCACTCGGGGGACACTTGACCCAGTGGAATAGGCAACTGTAGGAGAATAACTGATTAAAGGCCCCCAAAGAGGTCCAGACCCTAATTCCTGGAACCTGTAAAGTTTACCGTATACGACAAAAGGAACTTTGCAGGTGGGATTAAATTAAGAAATTTAGGAGGGGGAGATTATCTGGGTGGGCCCTAAATGTAGTCACAAGTGTCCTTATAAGAGAGAGGCAGAGGAAGACTGACACGGAAGAAGGCCATGTGACCACTGAGTGGCCATAGGAGACTAATACAGGAACTCAGGGGCAACCTTGAGCAGTGGTCCTCAAAGCATGGCCCATAGACCTGCAGCGTCAGCAGTGCCTGAGATCTTATTAGAAGTGCAAAGTCATGGGCGCCACTCCAGACCAACTGCATCAGAAATTCCGGGGGTGGGCCCAGCAGTCTGTCTTAACAAACCTCCCAGGTGACGCTGATGCTGGCTATAATGGTTAGCCATGGCTGGGCGTTAGAATCACCTGCGGAGCTCTCAACACTCTCAGTGCCCTATCCCATGTCCCGGAGAGTCTGATGCAATTTGTCTGTTCAGCCTGGACGCTGGGCGCCTGTAAAGCATCCCAGGTGATTCTCGTCTCTCCAGAGCTGAGAACCAGTGCTGTAGTTTGAGAACCACCGATCCAGAACATTAACTTTCAAACTGAGCTTTGCAGAGCTTGGGAAGTCTGGAAAAATGCATAGACTGCTAAAGAAGGATGAGGCAGGGTCCAAACCAGCAGGGCTTCTGACCCAGATGGTCCAGATAGGCAGAGGTAAGGAGGAAGGCAGCCCAGGTGTGAGACGGGAGTGTGCAGTGGGGACTCGGGAGCTGCTCCATGCCAAATGGTCGCTGTGGTGTGGGTCAGGACTGCCAGGTTGCCCTGGTTTCCAAGAGGTGTTTTGGTTTTTAAGAGACATCAGAAATATATTTTAAAAATTTGTTAAATCACTTGAGTTTTAAATGTTAGCAACTAAGGCAATTTTAAAAAGTTTTCTCTGTCTCTCTTTTTTTTTTTAAGTACTGCAACATGATGGCTGAGTATAGCTCCACTTGAAGACTGGACTCGGTCCTTGGGCAGCTGGTTTGCGAGCTCCAGCTGTACTGTAAGGGTCTTTCATTCACCCCTTGAGCCCAGGAGACTAGTCTTCTCAGGGTGATGACAGGAACTCCATGTGGGCAGGATGTTTTTGTCTGCTCACTGCTGCATCCCAGTTCCAGGTACCAGAGTTGGGACTTACTAAGTGTTTGTTGAATGAATAAGTTCTCATAGCAATCCTGTGAGACTACTATACCCATTTTACAGATGAGGGAGTCGGGGCTCACACCACAGTTACGGTGTGAGCGTCCCACAATCACCCAGAGGCAGGATTCAGACCCAAGGCTCCCACAGCAGGGACAACTGTGAAGAGCAAATACACTGCAGCTGTGGAAAAGCTTGGCAAGATAAGGGGTTTGGGGGCACTTGGTACCAATTATAAGAGCAATGCGAGCAGTAGTTGCGACGTGAACTGCGTTTCAAGAAGACGGGTCCCCAGCCTACTTGGTGACTCATAGAAGTCAGAGGGGTTTCTGTTCCTTCTGGAGCTGCGTTGTTTTTGTATGGTCGTGGGTCTGAGGAAGGAAGGCTTGGGTGTGGTGAGTGACAATGTCGGTGCTTGGCCTGGATCTCTGGAGAGAAAGTCCTTGTCTCTCACACCCACCCCTCTGTGAGCTGGAGAGGGGTCCACTGCTTCATTCAGAGGCTTGGGGTGGGGTGAAGTGGGCAAGCTGGGACCCCTGGAGGGCCCTTTAATTTAAGGAGCCTCTCTGATTATATTACCCAGAGGAAATATGGGGAGCTAAATCGGAGGAGATGGCTGGGAAGTACATTACGGAACATTAAACAATAGCCGACCAGCATCAGACACAAATAAATGGCCCATAATCTATTGCCAAGAACATGATTGGTCCCAAGCAGTGGCCTGGCTGGCTTCCAGTCAGGGGAGTGCAGGGCTGGACACCACGTCCTATAGGCCACAAAACGCCGGCCCTGGTCACATCCCAGCACCCACAGGAGAAGATTGCGGCACCCAGACAGAACTCACAAGCTTCCACAAGATCTCACTCTCCAGGACTGGAGGTGGGTCTTCTCTCCATCTTGTCCTGAGCCCTGGACCCAAACATCATCGGGAGAGTTCCTGCCTGCCTGAGAAATCCCATGTTGGAGAAGGGAAGCCACGTGTGTCTGTGGGCATAGGGTCGTTTGGCTCACACCCCTGAAGAGAATGTCTGTGAAATGGGGTTCCTCTGGCTCCAGGAAGCCTCATTCCCCAGAATGCGCAGGTTGAAGCTCATCTCACTAGAGCATCCTTTAGCTTAGATCTTTAACTCCTGTTACAACACAAATACCACCAAAGAAAGATAAACCAGTACCCTGGCAAGTCATGCACCCTTTAGTATGAAGTCCTTGTCTCAATCGTTTGCTAAGAGCTTCAGGCACTGATGTCCTGAGGAGAAGGCAGGAGAGTGCAGAGGATAGAGACCTGGAGCTGGGTTTTTGGAGGCTGGGGTACAGGGCCTTAAAAGCTACTATTGGGCTTCCCTGGTGGCGCAATGGTTGAGAATCTGCCTGCCAATGCAGGGGACACGGGTTCGAGCCCTGGTCTGGGAAGATCCCACATGCCGCGGAGCAGCTGGGCCCGTGAGCCACAATTACTGAGCCTGCATGTCTGGAGCCTGTGCTCCGCAACAAGAGAGGCCGTGATAGTGAGAGGCACGCGCACCGCAATGAAGAGTGGCCCCCGTTTGCCACAACTAGAGAAAGCCCTCGCACAGAAATGAAGACCCAACACAGCCATAAAAAAAAAAAAAAAAAAGCTACTATCACCGTTTATCCATGGCCATAGCAGATTTGGTCTACATTGCTAAGAGCCCTGGACTTAGAGTCAGTGGGCAGGGTTCCAGTCTCCAGCTCTCCCCACACCAGCTGTGCCATCTTGGGCAAGTCACTTAACCTCTCTGAGCCGTCCTTTCTCCATCTGAAAATCGGGAGTGAGGCCACACCCATCCTGGGTGCTGTGAGAGACTGAAGTGTGCAGAAGGTCTTTCATTCTATAAATATCACTGTCCTTGGGTCTGTGCCACCACATTCTAGAAACTGTACAACAACAGAGCCGCATCCGTGGATGGACCCTGGGGCTGAGTCAGTGCACAGACCACAGTGAGTCCAGCCAGGCCCGCCAAACCCAGGCCAGATCAGCTGACCCTTAGCTGATCCACAGACACATGAACTTCAACAATAAACAACTGCTGTTCAGCCACTGAGTGTTAGGGTGGTTTATCGCCCAGCAGGGGTTAAAAGAATACACCAAAGTTAGGGCTCCTGACACTTTAAATCTTAGGGCCATGTTCAATAGAAATTAATATATCTGACACGTCTCTGCCATCTTAGGCAAAATGAAACACATTTTGTGTGTTTCACACATCACAGTGCAAACCAGTCAACAAGCGGTAAGACAGGGGCGCCTTCAGGGGATACATACAGAATGGAGGCTCTAGAAATAATTCCGACCGGCTATCCTTTTTGATCTCGGAACTATTCCCTGGTTCTTTGCCATTTTTCCTGTAATCAGGTTTATCAGCTGTCTTTGTTGTTCTTGCTGTCACTGTGTCTATCTTAAGCAGCAGTCCCCTCCCCAATCTACTGTGCTACGGCTTCGTCACCACCCTCAAGAAGCCTGCTCACTCAGCCTGCGAGGATGATGTCCCACTTGAGAGTTCACAGGCTTGGAGTGAGGGCCTGAGCTAGTTTTCTCTGCACCCAGGGCAGGTGCTTTAGTGCTGGGATTGCTATCACCAGTTTTGGTCTCTTTGATGCTTTTTGCTCCCTCCTGCTCCTCTCGGGGACCCGATAGCGGAGGCTGCCAGGCAATGAACATCTGATCCAGAGAGCTGTGCTGTGTCTGGCGTTGCTGGAATCCAGTCTTTTCTGAAGAGAGTGAAGGAAAGAACCAGCCCACAGGCCTGTAAGAGCGCTTCCTCCATCCCAGCCCGTCTCTGGGGCCTGCGCTGCCTGCGGTTCCCCCAGAGCAGAGCCGAGTCCTGCTTGTCTTGTGTCCCCTGCGGCACTTCGCACACTGCCAGGCGCACAGTAGGCGCTCACTAAGCTACGGTGGGTGGAATGAAAAGACTTCCTGGTGGCACTTTTCACTATGTGCACGGGGCTGGGCTTCTTCAGAAGAGTTAAGAATCTATGAGCTTCTGAATACAGACTATTTCACCTCAGATTGTAGGAAACTATTTTGAAAGGATTAAAGTTCTCCTGTGTTAAGGAACAGTTCCCGTTTCAGGGCATAAGTTTATTTCTGAACTGGGCTATCAGGAAGCCCTGGCGACAAGAAGAAGGGGACAAAGCAAAGTGAGGAAGCAGGAGGAAGCAGATGTCTTCTTTTGCTCTGTTGAGCTGACACCTTAGTGATTCCCCCCAGAGCTACCCCATGGTTTTACCAAATGTTTAAAGAGCACATCCCCCACCAGAAGACCTGGATTTGGCAGTTTACGAGGAAGTGCCTCTGGACAGGTGGGTTACCTCTTCTCAGTGCCCACTCCCTTCACTCAGCCAGGGGCTGACCCCCATGACTGCGTCAAGGGGCTCCCCTGCCCCGGCTTCCGGGTGGGTTTGGCCATGAGAGGCACTGCCAAGAGGTGGTCGGATTGGAGGGGAGAGCCGTCGGGGTATTTCTTCTGCGCTCGCTCTCTGCTTTGGGTCCCTTTGTGACCAAGGCTCCTCTCAGCGGCCCCTCCTCCAAGGTCCCAAATCTCCCCGGGATCCAGTTCCCCACTGGTCCCAAATCTCCCCATCCAGTTTGTCCTCTTGCCTCCTCAAGCACCGGGGTGGTAAAGGCTTCCCTGGGCTACTCATTTCTCAACCTTCCTTCTTGGCTCCCCTAAGCCCACCCACACCCCTGAAAGCTGGCCCCTCATTCCAGTCTTTTCTCGAACCATCCGAGTTACTTCTCCTTCCTGCTGTTACCCTGACTAGAACGGTCTGTACCAAGTCTTGCCTAAGAGATGTCTAAGCTATGCCGAGGCTCTCTCGAGGGCAAGGAGTTCAAAGAAAATTGGAGGTCCTCTTCTCTCCAGCTTTCAGAACTCATGAGCCATTTTGGCTGAATCTAAATTGTGGTACAAAATGATGGCAGACTCCAATCTACAGATGAGAAAAGTTTTCATTCCTTCATGCACTCATCCACTCACCAACTATTTATTGGGCATCTACCCGATATTTCCCCGCGTAACTAGTGATAATGGCCAAGACAGACACAGTCCCTGCCCGCATGGTTCTTACAGTCTACCGCCAACCACCTCCCAGAAGCCAGAGAGCCTGCCAGAGGCAGGGCTGGGAGCAGAAGACTGAGTTTCTTTGAGTCCTGAGCCTTTGGCAGATCCTCCAAGGAAGCTATGGCCCAAACAAGGTTAAGAACCACCAAGCAGACCAAGTTAACTCTGAAGCTTCCCCCCTGGATCGGGGAATAATGACCCACTCACTCCCAGAAGCTTGGCGCTCTCAGCCTGAACTGGGGGTGGGACATGCCGACACACGCGTGGCAGCACAGCCGTCCACCTTTCCTGCCTCCCACCGCCAACATTCTCCACAAACTCCCTCCACTCCTCCCGCTCCTCACACGGTTATAATTAGCCCCACGGCCTCCTCTGCGTCCCTCCCTCAGGGCCCACAGATGCTGGCAGCTCCACAGGTCGCTGAGCCATTCTTATGAATGGAGAGGGCTGAGGACTGCATCCAGAGCTGTGCCCTCCCTCCTGGAGAGCCTGTGTCCAGCAAAGGCAGTGGGAGTGAAACTTCTGCCTCAACTCAAGTACCTCTGAGGTGCGTGCTGGAGGGTGTGACGGAAGCGGCTTTTTCTGGGGAGAGCCAGGGGTGACCGAGGAGAACTGAGGGGGGCTGTGATGGGACCGGCTGCCAAGCCTGGGGTCCTCAAGCCCTCCGGAAACATCCGAGTTTCGTCAGAAAGGTTTAAACGGGCCATGCCGGTAACCCAATACTTCCCCTGCCCAGGGTCGGGCAGGACAAGGGCGACAGCCTGGAGCCCTCAGGGGAGGTTGCCAGGCCGGGGGCGGAAGGAGCCCTCTCCCCACCCCCAGTGCTAGCCCAGCTCCCAGCTCCGGGCCTGCCTGCCCCCTGCAGCCCCTCCACCTCCCCTCTTCGCTGAGGCTGAAGAGAAGCCCACCTCGGGGAGAAAGCCCAGCAGGGAAGCCCACGGGGCCGGAGAGACGGAGACCTGGTCCTCAGGCTGCAGGGGCCCCCGGACCCGGGACAACCACCGGGACTCCCTCCCGGTCAGCCCGCTGCACAGGATCCCCTGTGGGCCGAGCCCCCCCGCGAAGGGTTCAGGGGTGTATTTATAGAGATGTCTGGACGACTCACTTGCCTTCCTCTCTGCCTCTGTTAAGCTCCCCACAATTCCCGACCCAAATGCAACCCTGCAGCCAGTGAGGAGAAGAAACAGTCTGTTCAAGGGTTTCTGGCTTTGAGCAGCCAGGCGGGGACAAGGACAGAAGGGGCGTCCCAACGGGGTCTGGCCGGGTGACCGGAGGCTGCTGGGGCCCGCTCCCTCCCAGCCTCCCTCCACCCCGAGGGGAAAGGGAGAAACATCAGGACGGCTGCAGAATAGCCCTCCTCCCTCCCCTGCCCGACAGAGGGGAGACAGGGAAGTTGTGGTCCTGCTTTACCTGCTGAAATTGGAAGCACGCTGGTGAGGAAAGTGGGCTGAGACACGATGAAGCGGAAGAAAAGCTGAAGATAAATTCCCAGGGTCACTGGATTCAGGACAACCATGCTGGCTGCGGTCTGGAAAGTGTCAAGTTCTCAAGGAAGGGCTGCAAGGAGCCTCGCTTATCTGTGCTTTGTCTTCCCCACGCTGTTTGCCTCTCTCTCTCTCCCTCACTCTCTCTGCCTCTCTCTCTCCGTCTCTCTCTCTCCCTCACTCTCTCTCCCTCTCTCTCCTTTCCCCATGCCTCTACCAAGAAAGAATGCCAACCATTTCCCACTAAACCTTCTCCGTACTACACAGGGTTATATTTATCTTGAGCACTGGATCAAATGCCCTCATTAAAATGAAGATATCTGAATTTTCTTCTTTGGTGACTGAGGTAAGAGGCCATTGAAGACATGATTAAAAAGGCAGCCAGATCTCGAATGTCCACTAGAAGCAGTCCTCAAGGGCAGACAGATTTCCTCATTGATTATCCACCAGTGCCTATCGCCCCGCAGCTGAGGTGTCCAGCAGCATCACAGAATCCATTCGAACCTCTGGATTCAAACTGAATTTCCGTGGAGATAAATCCTTCTGCTGTCAGTCTGTGACATTTTTACCCACTGGGGGACAAATGTAAAGCTGACCCTGGATTTTTTTTTCTTTAATCATCCAATAAAAGGCAGAGGTGTGGGTGGGGAGATTTTATAGTTTCCAAAACAGCTTTCTCCATAAAAAAGTGTTTATCTCTCTCCAGAATTTGCAGCATTTATCCCATGCAAAGCAGTGCATGAAAAATGAAAAGAGTCAATGGATTGCAAAGTGAATGGTTATTGATCAAACTGCATTTGGGAAACAACATCATTGACTTGACCTTTGGATAGACAAAATTCTTCAAATAAAAAGTGTCACATCCTTCGATGAATCCTCTTATGAGTTTATAAAGACTGTTATAGAGATCCTTAGGTCTCTATATATAAATAATTAAAATAATAACCCACATTTTGCTTTAATCTACATAACATACTCCCAGGGCCTCACGGGAGCTAATTCAGAAATGGTGTGGTAGCTCCTGACTCTGGGGTCCAGTAGCTGAGCCTCACTCTGAGGGAAGGTGGGGTTGGGAGAAAGCATAGGATGAGGCGATACCCACAGCGCCAGCACCAGAGGGGCTTGACTCCAGCTCTGCTGTGACCCTGGACAAATTGCTTGATCTCTCTAAGCCTCAGTTTTCTCATACAATGGAGGCGTTCCCCTTTAAAGCCCTGTTGGAAGGGTTAAATGAGGTAACGCGGGATGACTCATACATGAATTTAAAATTGTGTATAGAGTCAGCCAAAATGAAACCCGCGGAGCCATGGTAAATGGGCGGCAGATATGGCCACCAACAATCTCTCCCATCCCTGTATGTACACTCCACTCTTCCCAACAAAAGGCGGGGTCTGTTTCCCCTCCCGTCCAGTCTGGGCTGGCCTTGTGACTAGCTTTGACCAACAGAATATGGCTGAAGTGACACTGTGCCATTTCCGGGCCTAGGCCTTAACAGGGTTGGCAGCTTTTGCTTTTGCCTTTTCTTGGAAACCAGCTGCCACATTAAAAAGTCTGGACTATTGAATAGGCCACAGGGAGGGGGAAACAGCAGGCCCCTGGCTGTCTGGCCATCTCAGAAGAGGCACTAGACATGAGAGTGAGGTCAATTTGGATCATCTGGCCTCATTCAGGTCCCCAGATGATGGCAGTCACAGAAGTGACCAGGGGAGACCAGCTGAAGAACTACACAGACGAGCGCAGCCCAAATTACAGATTCATGAGCAAATGAGATGGCTGTTGTTTTTGCCTTCGGTGTCCTGAAGCCACTAGGTCTTAAGGTGATTTGTTATGCAGCAACAGCTAACTGATACAGGATTTATAAGAAAAGCATGAAGAATATACTTGAGTTACATTCAAAATTAACAGGGCAGCTTAAAGAGGGGGTACCCCACGTCGCTGTTCCCAAAATGTTTAACAGAAGGATCGTGATTGTTGGCCAAGTCCAACCAGGAAATCCTCAGGCTTGTTCTCATTAATTCTGGAAACCTCTGGCCCCAGCAGCGGGCTTTGGGTGGCTTGGAGAAGATGCAGTCTACGTAGGGGGAAGGTAACTTTTGAGTAACTTGGTGCCAGAATCTGAACTTTTACCGTCCAGCTCTGATTCCTCCTGTGAGAAGCAAAGGGATTTCTCCTTCTCTCAGCGCACAGATTTCACCACCACTGACCGTGCAGTTGGCACAGATTATGTCACTATGTTCTGCCCGTGACACCTGCTGGTATTGTTTTTGAACTGTTTCTAAACCACCGTATGTTGCTATTTAACCTGTGTTAATGTCTCTAAAGATGAGAGACTGGGACTTCCCTGGTGGTCCAGCGGCTAAGACTCCGTGCTCCCAATGCAGGGGTCCCGGGTTTGATTCCTGGTCAGGGAACTAGATCCCACATGCTGCAACTAAGAGTTCACATGCCGCAACTAAAGATTCTGCATGCGGCAATGAAGATCCTGCATGCCAAAACTAAGGCCCGGCGCAGCCAAATACATAAATACATATTTTTAAAAAATATATGGGGGACTGTTCCAGAGCTCTGTGCACCCCTACAGGCCCCAGGACAGTCCTCGTCACCTAGCAGATCCTCAACAATGTCAGTTAATGTGATCCAATCATAAGATGAAAAGAAAGTAGGAAAAGTGACACAAACTTATGCTCCAGCCATACTAAGCTGTGGGCCAGGGCCTTGTCCAGGGAGGGCTGGGGCGAGCGTGGAGACTGTGGACAGTAGCCTGCATACAGGAGGCTGAATGTACACTCAGGCCACCGGGGGGAAGTCACTACTGATGTAAAGTTATGACGGGAACCTCTACCCTCTGGGGAGGCCCCAGCACAGAGGTATTTATAAGCCCCCAATATTTATTAAATTGTGTTTTGTAGATTTCCGTGTCCCATGGACCATGTGTTTTATGAGCCTATTTCACATCAGGTGACCTTAACTGACTGAAGCAGAAATTATTATCTCTCTTCAAACCCTTCTGGAAGGGCTCTGAATCTTTCAGAATCTAATAACACAAGCTATTAGATTTTTCCAGAAAGAAATGATCTGAGCTTTGTGAAAGGCTTACACCAATAAAGCCAATCAAAGTTAGAGCCTTCCACCCCAAGTCTTGTAGGTGGGGGGGATACTAAGAAACAATCTGGGGTCCCCATCACTTAACACTTAACATTCACATGCCATTTCACCCAGAGATTCCACAGAAACACTCATTCAACTGCCCAGTGGTTTAGAGGCAAGGATATTCAGCACAGCCTCAGATTTGAAACAGGCTTTCACTCCATTCAGTGAAACGTTATACAGTCACTACAAAGAAAAAGGTAGTCTCTGCAACAAATGACGCTGGAAAATTGGTCTTCCATATGCAAAACAAACAAAAATGAACCATAACCCTTACATTGCCCCCTACATAAAAATTAGCTCAGAGTAGATCATAGACCTAAATGTAAAAGCTAAAATCATTAAACTTTTAGAAGAAAACAGGAGAAAATCTTAGTGGCCTTGGATTAGGCAAATATTTCTCTTTTTAAAAAAATTCTATATATTTAAGGTGTAACAACATGATTTTTTTGATGTACATATACATTGTGAAATGCTTACTACAGTCAAGCTAATTAACATATTCATTACCTCACATGGTTATTTTTTTTCTAGTGAGAGCACTTAAGAAGTACTCTCTTAGAAAATTTCAAGTATACACTACAGTATTATTAACTATAGTCAACATGCTGTGCATTAGAACTCTAGAACTTATTCATCCTACATAACTAAAACTTTGTTCCCTTTGATCAATATCTTCCCATTCCCTCCCTCACCCCTAGTGACCGTCCCTGCTTCTGTGAAAAAAGATTTCTTAAATAGGACACAAAAAGCACAAACAATAAAAGAAAAAAATTTTTCATGGACTCATCAAAATTTTTCTGCTCTTCAAAAGACAATGTTAAATTGAAAAGACAAGCCAAAAACTAGAAGAGAACACTTGCAAAACACATATATGATAACGGACTTGTATTCAAAATATATAAAGAACTTTTACAACTCAATAATAATGAAACGACCCAATTAAAATAAATGGGCAAAAGGTGTGAATGGATACTTTACCAAAGAAGATACATGCATGGCAAACAAGCACATGAAAATATACTCAACATCATTAGTCATTAGGAAAATGTAAATGAAAACTATAGTGAAATACCACTACATACTATTAGAAGGGCTAAAATTAAAAAGACTGACAATTCCAAGAGTCAGTGAGGATGTGGAGCAACTGGAACTCTCCTAGTTGCTAGTGGGAACCCAAAATGGCACAACCATTTTGGAAAACAGTTTGGCAGTTTCTTTTTTTTTTTTTAATTTTATTTATTTATTTTATTTATGGCTGTGTTGGGTCTTCGTTTCTGTGCCAGGGCTTTCTCCAGCTGTGGCAAGCGGGGGCCACTCTTCATCGCAGTGCACGGGCCTCTCACTATCGCGGCCTCTCTCGTTGCGGAGCACAGGCTCCAGACGCGCAGGCTCAGTAATTGTGGCTTACGGGCCCAGTTGCTCCGCGGCATGTGGGATCTTCCCAGACCAGGGCTCGAACCCGTGTCCCCTGCATTGGCAGGCAGATTCTCAACCACTGTGCCACCAGGGAAGCCCTGGCAGTTTCTTATAAAGTTAAATATATACTTACTACACTACCCAACAATTCTACTCCTTGGTATTTGTTTAAAAGAAATAAAACATATTTCCACCCAAAGACTTGTATGTATGTGCATGTTCATAACCACTTTATTTGCAATAACCAAAAACTAGAAACAACCCAAGTGGCCATTAACTGGTGACTAGATAAACAAACTGTGTACAAGGCAACCGTAGTCAGTAACATGTGATGAACTGCCGAAACGAGGGACATGGCTGAATCTCAGACGCATCATGCAAAGTGGAAGGAGCCAACACAAAACGTTAATCCTGCTTAATTCCATGTGCACAGCCTTCTGGGAAAGAGAAAACTCTAGGGATGGAGAACAGATCAGTGGCTGCCAGGAGTTAGGGGTGTGAGGAGAAAGTTGACTGCAAAGGGAACTTTTGGTGGTGACAGCAGTGTTCTCTATCTTGATTGGAGTGGTTGTCTCCTATGTCAAAACACAGCAAACTGTACTCTTAAAAACAGTGAGTTTTACTTTATGTAAATTTTCCCTCAACAGGGGACTTCCCTGGCAGTCCAGTGGTTGAGACTCCGCACTTCCACTGCAGGGGACATGGGTTCGATGCCTGGTTGGGAAACTAAGATCCCACAAGCCACGTGGCACAGTCAAAAAAAAAAATTTCCCTCTATAAACGTGACTTTAAAAATTAAGAAAAAGATAGTTCCCATTTATGCTCTGACATGGAAGCTTATCCATGTTGAGTGAAACTGGAAAGTTGCAGTGAACCTGACCAAAAAAGCAAATCTATTTATCAATTACTTATATGTGCAAAGAGAAAGGCAAAGAGAAAGACTAGAACAATGTACACTACACACTTGGGGATGGAAGCATGTGGGCTAAGGGGAAAAAGAGGGAAACTTTCCTTTTCAATCTTATACAAATAACACCTTCATAGCCTTCTATAACTTTTAAACCTTATACAAATCATATTTGTATTAGTGGAAATTTTTACAGTGAGCATTACTTACTTTGCAATTTAAAAATAAAAGGATTTTTTTCCCGAAATCAAATTCTTGGCTATCTTAGGAGTACAGAAGAAAGAAGAAAGGGAAAAGGTGTCTTTCCTGCATGTCCGAGGTCCAACAAGTCCCTGCCGAAGTGCTGAGCGGGGCAGACAGACCATTAATGTTTGGTCCTGGCAGAGAACAGAGCTGTGAGCCTGGTCTTTCTGGCCCAGCATGAAGGATGATTCAGTCACACCAAGGCCCCCGGCCACCCCCTCCGGCAGCTGCGTCAGCAGCAGGCAGACAAGACAGGGCAGCTGGGAAGCCCGGGAGAGCCCTTCCTCACAGCCCTGTCCCGCAGCAAAGGCTAAAGTCGGAGCCAGACCTGACGGAGCCTCGCAGCGCAATGGAAAGCTCGGCTGAGAAAGCTGCTGGTAAGTCTAAGGCGCCTAGCCAGCCTCCCCGAGGCCGTGAGCCTGCTGGTCCTCTCCAGGGCAGGAGGTGGTTGTCCTCACTTTCAGGGAAGAGATTTGCACTGGGCGGGCCTTGAGCCACTGCACCTGGAGTGCAGTCACAGCAGTGACAATAACCTTACAACACAGCCTTCCCCCAAGCCGAGCTGGAGGTGCACCAATTCTAACTCCGTTTTTAAAAAGCAGACGAGTTTAAATAAATTGAGAAATGCGGCCTATTGTATGTCCCTCTTGGCAATGTATACCATATACTAGCATACCAAAGCCCCTGGGAAGTTCTGCAGAAAAGAAACCCATTTATTTTGTTTTTTCCCCTAAAACGACCTTGACCCCAAATCTATTTTTATTTAATTCCTATTTTAATTTATTTTTAAATTTCCTATTTTTTATTTAATCCCCCCTTTTACTTCTGTTTTATACAATAAACATGTCATTGGTGTGCTAAATAAATAATTGTGATGTAGGGCTTTACTTTTTTTTTTAAGTGAATATATAAATGTTTCTGTAATAAATTTATTTATTATTATTTTTGGCTGCATTGGGTCTTCGTTGCTGCTCATGGGCTTTCTCTGGTTGCAGTGAGCGGGGGCTACTCTTTGTTGTGGTGCGTGGGCTTCTCATTGAGGTGATTTCTCTTGTTGCAGAGCACGGGCTCTAGACGTGTGGCCTTCAGTAGTTGTGGCACGTGGGCTCAGTAATTGTGGCTCACAGGCTCTAGAGCGCAGGCTCAGTAGTTGTGGCGCATGGGCTTAGTTGCTCCGTGGCATGTGGGATCTTCCCGGACCAGGGCTCAAACCCATGACCCCTGCATTGACGGGCGGATTCTAAACCACTGCGCCACCAGGGAAGTCCCAGGGCTTTACTTTTTGTAAAATCTAGTTTAACAGTTTTTTTTTTTTTTCATTTGACGGTCACGAGCAAGGCAGCAGGACTAAAGTTAATAATTCCGGTTTTACAGATGAGAAAATTGAGGCTTATGTGAGGCTCCAGGGGCAGCAGCAGAGATTCAGGCCACTGTCCGGCAGGCGGAGCGATCACTGGCAAGACTGGACCTGAACCCCTCACGCTGACTCCCGAGCCAGATGCCACGGTTGCTCCAAGGCCTCAGGCCAGACTTGCTCCCCAAGGGAATATCATCAGTCAACCTCATCTCTGCCAGACTCAGAAATGCTGTGGGTCCAAGAATCATTCAGCTATGAAGAGGGGAAACCACATTCTTGGTAGGGAAATGGGAAGGTCACAGCTTTAAGACAGGAAGTCAGAGAGGGCTCGAGATGCCAGAGGAGACCCCAAAATCGTCTGTGACAACCAAGGATGGATGGCGCTTGAACTGAAGCCCACAGGGAGGGAAAACATCCTGAATCCTGAGCAAAGCCAGTTTCCTGATGTCACGTATTTCAAGAATCACAGAAATAAAAGAGCTCAAAAGAATTGTTAAGCCACCAAAGGCTTACATGTAACAAAATACATACCTACACAACAGACCTCAGCCCCACTCTCGCAGGTGGGGTGGTGGGTCTGCCTGAGGTTTCCCAGAGGGTGAGCCCTAGAAATCATAGCTGACATTCATTTCATCATCTTCTAGCCAGACCAAACGCATGTTCCTAGTTTACTGTCTGTACTGGCCATGATATCTTTATTGCGAGAACGTTATCACTCCCAACCCCATCACCTCCCCGACCTCACCTCACGCCCCTCCCCATCACCATTACCATCCCACCTTGGATCTCAAGAGATTGAATGGGGTGGGGAGGAAGGGCCGCACCATAATTTGACCTGGCCCAAGGTAAAGGCAAAGCATTGATCTCAAAGCTTGGATCTAGTCTCTGTGCAGCTGAAGGTGGAGATCGAGGGCGTGGGGCTGTGCTGTTTGCCAAGGCCCTGGAACAGGGTGGCTCGCTCCTAACACACTGCCAGGCCAGGGCTGCCCAGGACTCCACATGGTGGGAAAGGAGCAGGGCCTCAGCTCTGTATAATTATGCACACGCCCACCCCTGTTGTGGGAAGGGACATCTTGGCCAGTGCAAGCAATACCAGCAGCTGCTGAGGGACGTTTTAGAACCACAAACTTTAGGAAAAAATAACCTGAGAGACAGAGGAGAACACACACAGGCATGGCAGCCCCTCGCCGCTTTGGGGTTTGCGTTCAGTGAGGCCCTGTGGTTCCTGCAACCAGGAGGTTCCCCATCCTGCAGGCTGTGTGGGAACAAACTGTGCAAACAGGGGCCTCAGCATGTGCAGTACTTAATCCCCTTCTTAAAGTCTTAAAGTGCTTTAAAAATGCTCAGCCACAGGGAAAGGGCTATCTGCAAGGCCAAAATATATACCTACACAATCTGGGTTAAGAGAACAGTGATTTTTTTTTTTTTAAGCACTAGAGAGATTAAAAAAAAAATGTTCCATGCAGTTACCATGGATTATGTGATAACCTGTTTCCTTATATACAGTTACCGAATGTTTTGCAAACACACGTGTGTCCTTAGGAGGTGGATGGACAAGGTTAAACTGGAGAAGATGGAAATGGAAAAAAAAAATGATTCAGGGGGCTTCCCTGGTGGCGCAGTGGTTAAGAATCCGCCTGCCAGTGCAGGGGACACGGGTTCGAGCCCTGGTCCAGGAAGATCCCACATGCCTCGGAGCAACTAAGCCCGTGCGCCACAACTACTGAGACTGCGCTCTAGAGCCTGCGAGCCACAACTACTGAGCCTGCGGGCCACAACTACTGAAGCCCGCGCACCTAGAGCCTGTGCTCTGCACGCAACAAGAGAAGCCACTGCAATGAGAAGCCTGCGCAACGCAACAAAGAGTAGCCCCCGCTCACCGCAGCTAGAGAAAGCCCCACGCGCAGCAACGAAGACCCAATGTAGCCAAAATAAATAAATTAATTAAAAAAAAAATGATTCAGGAAGGTAAGAGAGAGGTCAGAGGATTCATTCATTCAGCAAATAATTACTGAGTTCCTGCTGTGTCCCATGCAAAGATCTAAGAGTTAGGGATTTAGCGTAAACTGAATATATAAAATTCCTTGCCCTCAGGAAATTGCACTGTAGTGAAGGTGTCAAGACAGACAAGAAGCGTAGTCCAGGCGTTCAGTGTGATGCAGAATGGAGAGAGAACTAATCAGGGAGGGCCTCCCTGAGGAGGTGACATCTTGGCAGAGACCTGAGGGGACGTGGTGTGTCTCAGGCGCAGAAAGGAGGCCCCTGTGGCTGGAGTAGAATAACTAGGGGTGGGTGAGGGAGAAAGGGTGGGAGAAGCCACAGGGGCCAGGTCATGTAGAGTCTGGGCTTTGTTTTAAGGTGGAAGCCAGCGGAGGGTTTTGAACAGAGGAGTGACAAGCTCTGACTCTTGTTTTAACGGGATCACCCTGGCATATAAATGACAAGAAAGGGACTTAGAAATGGACACGGGAGGATGCAGGAGGCCCATTAGGAGGGTCCTGAAGGTGGAGATGAGGGAGACAGTGAATAATGACCAGACTGGGTGTATTTCTAGGGTGGAGTGTGGCCGATTGTGTTTTCCCAAGGCGGCCGCACCAATATGCACCCGTCCTACACCTCCTCCTTACAGTGTGATGTTGCCACACCTCTGCTGAGCCCGGACCCCTTGCCTCTCCTCAGCCCTCTGGACCGCTCTATCTTTTTCAAATCACACTGGCCCCAGTCAAAGGCCTCCTCCTCCCCACCCCCCTGGTCTTTATAAAGTTACTAGAACCGATGAAGGGCAGATTTCTCACAGACGCTGGGCTGGTGTAGGACAAAGTAGAGACTGGGCAGGATAGAAAAGCCTTTCCTTGGAATCTGCAGAAGTGCTGAGGAGACTTGGAGTGACCAGGACTGTGGAACCGGGGTCAGAGGTGATCTGGGGAGGGCCCACCGCCGTCTAGATTACAGGAATTTGGCAGGAGGCATGCCAGAGCCGATGAGGAAGGTAAGAGGTGAGATTTGACTGTAGTTCTCAGGGAGGGATTCATGGAAGACTCTGAGGCCTTTCTGATCTTAAGGGATAAAAATACGGATGCTAATCACCGGTCATCAAACACCTATTATACTTGCACGCCTATTATTTCTTGAAAGCCTCACAGCAACTCTGGGAGGTAGCTGTCACTCCCTCCATGTTACAGATGCAGAAACAGAGGCCAATGAAGGCAGCTTAGGTGACCTGCCCAGGGCCACAGAGCTAGAACACAAGTACCCCGAAGCCTGCATTCTATACACCACCAGCCCCGGTTCAGACACCACAGGGAATGGGGAGGCACCTGAGGGGACCTGCCTGGGCACAGGGTGGGCGTGGTCATGGCCCTTCGGGGGCCAGTGGCAGGGCCTCATGGCCAGAGAGTCCTCAGAGGAAAGAGAACAAGCTAAGATGCTGGATGCAGATCTCGGTGGCCTGGAACACAGGAGGTCGCTTCCCAATGTGAACGGCTGGGCAATGGGGGAAGATTGTACATTTGTGCAGGGCGTTCCAGCTCCTGCTCCTGCTGCGAGCTGCCAGCAGGGAAGGCTGACCTCACGTTTCCCTCCGATTTCCACCTATTCCAGAATCCCTGCTCTCCCCTCCACTGGGAAAGCCCCCCTCCCTTCATGTCCAAGTCCTCCCAGTTCTCCCAAGTTTAAATGTCCCCTCCTCCGTGAAAACTCTGCCAGGAGGGATGCATGTGCTCCTGGGAACGTCCCCAGTGGTTCCCTCATCTTCATTCTTGCACGTAGAGGGCAGTGTGCATGGTGGCAACAGCACTACGGTTTCAAGTCAAACGGTAGCTGGTTGGAATCCCGGCTTGGCCGCTCACCAGCTGAGGAAACTTCTCAGAGCTCAGTGGGGATAACACCCCTGATGGGGCTCTGAGGAAGGGTCAGGGATGCACCCTGAGGTTCCCTGCACTAGGAACAGCCAACCTCGGGACTCACCTCTCCCCACTCAGGACCTGACTAGGGGGCTGCATGCAAGTCTCAGCACCCAAGTGGGAACTGGGGACACTTTAGTAATTGTGGTAACAACCAAGACAGATTCTGGCAAAGGCTGAGCTGGGGAATGTGGGTCAGACCTGGAAGCCACAGAGGGTTGCTTCTTCCTCCCCAGGGAATTGAGACGACCAGCCCTCCTTTGGGCTTCTGCTCCCCTCCCCTCCAGAGACAAGAATGAGGAGGGTGGGGGGACAAGGCCAGACCTGGGTGAGCAGCCCCTAGGAATTCTCAGGAGGCCACAGAGCTGATCTTTAAGGCAGAGTGAGCCCACCCATGAGCAACACGGCCCTGTGAGGATCCTGGGTTCTGACCCATCAGACCGATAACTCCTTTTTTTTGGAGGGCATGGGCACATGGCCTTAGAAGGGGTGGCCCAGGGTGTAAGTGTAGGGAGAGGGGTCTCCTCCTCCACACTATGGATTCAATATACCACTTCTCTCTTTTTATTTTTTTGGCCACGCCATGCAACATGCAGGATCTTAGTTCCCAGACCAGGGATCGAACCCTTGCTCCCTGCATTGGGAGCGTAGACTCTTAACCACTGGGCCGCCAGGGAAGTCCCTCAATGTACCACTTCTAAAATGCCTTATACAATGCCTTGCCACGTGGTAGGAGACATTTAAACTATTCAAAAAGAAGAATACTTATGTTCGTGTGTATGTATATGTGCTAATATAAATGGAGCTCTACTCTGTGCTTTCAACCTTGCAATATAGTTATTTTGACACATGTCTTATTTCTCTGAGTAGATTATTAATTCCTTGAACACAAGGCCCATGACTGGTCCTTCTCTTTATCCACCCAAGTGTCAAATCTGATACACAGTAGACGTTCAATAAACGTTAAATGAATTAATGAATTCATGTTATATGCAAAATAGTAAACTACATTGCAAGATATCCAAAATCCCTAAGAGTAATTCAGCCTGGGTCAAGATTCCCCTTGCAAAGTCTCAAAACACACTTGTCTCTTGCCAAGAGAAATGCAAGTTTGCAGCTGCAGAGGCCTTAGCTGTAAATGAAATGACATGTGTAAGGCACTTTCACACAGTCTGGCCTATAAATGTTAGGTTCCAGAGCCCCCTGTGTAAGTTGAGGGTTGGGGGAGTGCATTCTCCCCCTGCCTCCCCCAGGCTCTCTCCACCATGTGCCAGACACCTCCCACATCAGGCCTGCACCTAGCCTGGAACAAAACAACTAGCTCTTCCCAGCTCTGGCTTCCATGCCTCAATGCCATGTCAACAACTCCTGAAAAATAGTCTTCAGAGGAGAAGATGCTGACATATCCTCAATTACAGTCTGTGATTCTCCACATGCTGTCTGGAAAATGCATTAGTCCAGTATATTCATTTGCTAGGGCGGCCATAACAAAAAGACCATAGATTAGGTGGTTTAAACAACAAATGTATTTGCTCACAGTTCTGGAGTCTAGAAGTCCAAGATCAAGGTGTCTGCAGGTTTGGTTTCCTCTGAGGACTCTCTCCTTGGCTTGTAGATGGCCACCTTCCAGCTGCATCCTCACATGGCCTTTCCTCTGTGCATGGACATCCCTGTTCTCTATGTTTCCAAATTTCCTCTTCTTATAAGGATAGCAGTCAGATTGAGTTAGGGCCCAGCCACAAGGCCCTATCTCCAAATACAGTCACAGTTTGAAGTACTGGGGGTTAGAGCTTCAGGATATAAATTTGGGAGTGGATACAATTCAGAAGAACTGGATTCAAGTCCATTTCCTTGTTGTGTGATCATAGGCAAGTTGCTAAGCCTCTCTGAGCTTTTGCTTCCTCATCTGCAAACTGGGCTCCTGGGTTTTGTGAGAATGAAAGGAATTACCACGTGGCAAGTGCCTGGCACACAGTGGGTGCTTAAGGAATGCTGGTTTCCCTCTCAGCCTATATGTGGGAATGTTTAGACTCTTGTATATACAAGACATGTTGCTTATGGATCTGGTGGGGCCAGAGGAGAGGACTGCTCATGGCTTCTTTTAGTCCTGTACTACCCCATGAAGAAAGAAGGCTGCTATAGAGCAGATGCATTAGGACGTTTTTCCGACCACTGTGATGGTGCAGGGCACAGGAAACAGATGAGGTGTCAAGCATATAAGAGAGCATCAGTAACTCTCTTTAGGTGTGGGCACCTAACACCCCTTGGCATTTGAACTGGATGAGAGGTTGAAGTTTTGGTATGGATTGAGCTGGACTTTCTAAAGCCTGAAAATGAGAGTTGGTTTATACCTGAACCTGACAGCAAAAGCTATGATTCCTGTTTGAACTGTTGCCTGGGATCTGTGAAAGGGGGATGTGATACAGCTTGTTTAAGAACCTAAAGCTTTCTGGGACTTCCTTGGTGGTCCAGTGGTTAACACTCTGCACTCCCAATGCAGGGGGCCTGGGTTCAATCCCTGGTGAGGGAACTAGATCCCACATGCCACAACTAAGATCGCATATGCCGCAACTAAGACCTGGCACAGCCAAATACATAAATAAATATTAAAAAAAAAAAAAGGAACTTAAAGCTTTCAATAAACTGGTTAGGGGCTTCCCTGGTGGTGCAGTGGTTAAGACTCCACACTCCCAATGCAGGGGGCCCAGGTTCAATCCCTGCTCAGGGAACTAGATCCCATATGCATGCCGCAACCAAGAGTTCGCATGCCACAACGAAGGAGTCTGTGTGCTACAACTAAGGAGCCCATGAGCCTCAACTAAGGAGCCCACCTGCTGCAACCTAGACCTGGCGCAACCAAATAAATAAATAAATAAATATTTTTAAAAAATTTTTAAAAAACTGGTTATTAGTACTTGTTATTTCTTGTATCTTTGTTGTCTTATGTCCCTTAATACCCCTCAAAGTACCAAAGATTCAGATCTTTCAACTTCTCCCATAATACAAGGGTCAATTTAAAGCATTCTCTTAATTTAGTTTTCCCCTTTGAATAAAACCTTGTATCTCACTTGATTTTACCAATTTTCCACAGAAAACCTCTTACAAAACACTTTTTAAAAAGCGTGTTAAAATAAAGACCATACATGACAAGCCGACAGTTAACATCATACTAAATGGTGAAAAGCTGGAAGTTTTCCCTCTACTATCAGGAACAAGAAAAGAGTGCCCACTCTCATCATTTCTATTCTATATACCACTAGAAGTCCTAGCCAGAGCAATTAGGCAAGAAAAAGTAATAGAAGGCATCTAAATTGGAAAAGAAGAAATAAAATTGTCTCTGTTTGCAGATTACATGATATTACATAGAGAACACCTTAAAGACTCCACAAACAAGCTATTGAAACTAACAAACACGTTCAGTAAAGTTGCAGGATATAAAATCAACATAGAAAAATCAGTTGTCTTTTTATAATTAACAATGAAATATCTGAAAAAGAAGTCAAGAAAACAATTCCATTTTCAATTGCATAAAATAAAATAAAATACTTAGGAATAAATTTAACCAAGGAAATGAGAGATCTGTACACTGAAAACTATAAAACACTGATGAAAGAAATTGAAGAAGACACATATAAATGGAAATATATCCTGTGTTCATTGATTGGAAGAATTAATATTGTTAAAATTTCCATGCTACCCAAGGCCATCTAAAGATTCAGTGCAATCCCTATCAAGATTCCAATGGCAGTTTTAAGAGAAGTAGAAAAAACAATCCTAAAATTTATATGGAACAACAAAAGACCCCAATAACCAAAGCCATCTTGAACAGGAAGAACAAAGCTGGAGGTATTACATTACCTGATTTCAAAATATATTACAAAGCTATATTAATCAAAATAGTATGATACCAGCATAAAAACAGACATGTAGACAAATAAAAGAGAATAGAGAGCCCAGAAATAAAATCCACACATTTATGGTCAATTGATTTCAAAAAAGTGCAACAACATACAATGGAGAAAGGACAGTCTCTTCCATAAAGGGTGTTGGGAAAACTGGATAGCCACAAGCAGAAGAATAAAATTGGATCCTTATCTCACACCATATACAAAAATCAACTCAAATGGATTAAAATCTAAAACATATGATCTGAAACTATAAAAATACTGGAAGAAAACATAGGGGAAAGGCTTCTTGATATTGGTGTGTGCAATCCTTTTTTAGATAAGACCACAAAAAGCATAGGCAATGAAAAAAAGATAGTCAAATGAGGTTGTATTAAACTAAAAAGCTTCTGTATAGCAAAGGAAACAAGAAACAGTGAAGGAACAACCTACGGGATGGGGAAAATATCTGCCAACCATACATCTGATAAGGGATTAATATCCAAAATATATAGGGAACTCAAGCAACTCAAGCAAGAATACAAATAACCTGATTTTAAAAAGGGCAAGAACCTGAGTAGATATTTTTCCAAAGACACCCAAATGGTCAACAGGTATATGAAAAAGTGTTCAACGTCACTAATCATCAGGGAAATGCAAATCAAACCACAATGAGATATCACACCACACCCGTCAGAATGGTTATTATCAAAATAATAAAAGATGAAGTGTTGACGAGAAAAGAGAACCCCTGTGCTCTGTTGGTGCAAATGTAAATTCGTACCGCCATTATGGAAAACAAAAACGTTCAGATCACAGCAATAGATGAACCTGGAGGACATTACGCTAAATGAAACAAAAGAAGCCAGGCACAGAAAGATAAATACCACAGGACCTCACTTATATATGGAATCTAAAAAAGTCAAATTCATAGAAGCAAGGAGTAGAATGGTGGTTGCCAGGGGGTGTGGGTGGGGTATTTGGGGAGATGTTGGTCAAAGGGAACAAAGCTGCAGAATTACGCAGGATGAATAAGTTCCGAAGACCTAATGTACAGCATGGTGACTAATATTAACAACACTATATTGTATACTATTTGAAATATGCTAGGGGAGTAGATCTTAAGTGTTCTCACACCACCACCCCCCCAGATGGTAACTATGTGAGGAGTTGGATATGTTAGTTAGTTTGACTGTGGTAATCATTTCACAATGTATACATATATCAAAACATCATATTGTAAACCTTAAATATATATCATTTTAGTTTGTCAATTATGCCTCAGTAAAGCTGCAGGAGATGGTGGGGGGGACTTCCCTGGTGGTGCAGTGGTTAAGAATCCGCCTGCCAATGCAGGGGACAGGGGTTCAAGCCCTGGTCCAGGAAGATCTCACATGTCACAGAGCAACTAAGCCCGTGCACCACAACTACTGAGCCTGCGCTCTAGAGCCTGTGAGCCACAACTACTGAGCCCACGTGCCACAACTACTGACGTCCGCGCGCCTAGAGCCCGTGCTCTGTAACAAGAGAAGCCACTGCAATGAGAAGCCCGTGAACCGCAACGAAAAGTAGCCCCCGCTCGCCGCAACTAGAGAAAGCCCGTGCGCAGCAGCGAAGACCCAACACAGCCATTAATTAATTAATTAATTAAATGAAAACGAAAGGAAAAAAAAAAAAAAGCTGGGGGGAAAGCATGTTAAAGGTGCCACCAACACAACTGCAGCCTGTGTCTTTGTAATACGGGTTTCTCCAGGCTTGGAGGTATGACCTGCTCATAATAATAGTTCAGCCCTTCTGTGGGGAGTTCAGGTCCTCAATGCCCTCCCAGGTTCTCCCTATAGGAAGTACTCCTGTTCAAGTCTATATTCAGATAGCCCTAACCTGTTAATCCTGATGCCTCCTCACACAGGGCTGGAGACGTGTTCCTGCTCACCGCTGCTCTTCCAGCTCTGAGTACAGGCATTTCTGGTGCCGTAGTGCCAGGCAACAGGGAGAGGTCCCCTGTCGTGCTCACTCGTGTATCTATTCGTACCACTCCTCCCTCTGCCCCTGCAGGGGTGGGCTGTGGTCTAAAGAGGGGGAAACACACAGAGATCCCAGTGATTTAAGGTCCTCCTCTTCTGAGGGCTCGAGTGCAAGTGCGGGTGATGGGAGGGGTAAAGGGCGGAAGCCAGGGCCATCTGAGTCACACTGTGTGGCAGGGCAGGGGGTTGCAGGGGGCCCAGTCTCTGCAGTCATCTGAAGGCCTGGCTGGGGCTGGAGGCTCTTCAGAGACCTCAGTTCCTGGCCACACAGACTCTTTCACAAGGCTTTGTGAGTGTCTTCATGACACATCAGCAGGCTTCCCCAAGAACGAGCGATCCAAGAGTGAGAAAATGGAAAAGACCACAGCCTTTTGTGACCTAGTCCTGGAAGTGACACACTGTCACTGGAACCAAGTCACTGAGTCCAGGCCACAGTCAAAGGAAGGAGAGTTAAGCTCCACCTCTTGAAGGCAGAGCACCATAAAAACTGTGGCCATTCCCCCACTATCTGCTCTTCTTGAGTCGAGCCTGTGCTTTCCAACCTGCTCTTTCCTTCTCAGAAGGCTACTTGGTTCCTTATGCATCCTGAATCTGCAGGGGGCACACAGCTGGTCCTTCTCTTGAGCTTAGCACTCTTTCTCCAACTATGTGACATTGTCGCCCAGGACCAATTCACACCCGACACCGTCTTCCCCCTCCTGACACCCTGTGCTTTGGAAATGAGGCACACCTGAAGAGCAGAAAAATGGGCCAAGTTTTCTCTCTTAGATGCCTGGAACTAAAAACTTATGAATCTGGGGTAAACAGGTCTAACTTGAGCGTGCATCAGATCACCCAGAGGACTTGTTAAAACACAGAATTCTGAGTTTCCAAGACTCACAAGTCTTGGAAGTTGGGTGGGGATTTGTAGTTCTTATGTTCCCAGGTGCTGCTGCTGGTTCATGGACCACACTTTGAGAACCACTGGTCTGAGGGTTAAGTTAGCAAAATAAGTGTATCTTCAGTGACTGAATTATTAGGGTATACTTACTCAGATGACCGTTTTCTGCAGGGAAATTTGGATAAACTTACAACTTCCTTGGAAAATTCTACTTTGTGGCAGTCTTCTTCTGGTCTCTTATCTTCTCCCTATGTTCCTCCCCTCCCTTTAAACATCACATCCACCTTAAAAGCACACATAACCGTATTTTAAGATTTCTGTTTGTATATTTCAATTCATCGGAGCACAGATTCTCAGAATTGAGGCACTCTGGAAGAGGCCTGTGGTTTGCAAATTCAAAAACATATTTTGAATTGAGGTCAATTTAAAATATATATCATTACTTCTTTTTGGCCTTTCTTACATGCTCCAAATTTCTTTTACAATCCCCCCACCCTCCCCCGCCTTATATATCAGTTTCAATCGTCTTTATAAAAGTGAACAGCTCTTGAATTAGGAACTTCACAAACTCAAGGCAACTGATAAGTGGTAGCATCTGATATTCAAATGACCTTCTAAAGTAATTTTCCATTTTTATTCCTGCCCTATTTCAGTCAGTCCGGGAGATTCCTGGAAAGAACATGTGCTAAAAGCATTTTCATTTCCATTATTAGGTGGATCCATAAATAGCCAATTTGTTTTATTTTTCTGTGGATCATTCTCAACCCTATTTGCCCAAGTTGAGTCACACTGTCAAAGAAAGCTGAAATGTTTTATATTCAAAGAGCTTGTATTCAAAGAGCTCAAACTTGTTTGTCCTGGTGTGCAATTATAAACACATTTAGAGAAAAAGGAAAAGAAAGCCATACCAATATATACTATTTTTCTGTCAGTGACCTCTCTCTCTCCAGTCTATTTTTTTTTAAATGGAGTCCAGCTTTTAAAAAATAATGAATGTAAAGCGTTTATTACATAATGGCTTAGAGGCAGGATCACTATATATTAAAAGACCTACTGGGAGGCAATTTTCCAAGTTAAGACCCCAAAGCCAAGGTCTTTGAGGAGCCCTTCCTCCCCCGTGTCTGCAGGTCTCATGAACGCCATGTCCTGTCCTGGTGAGTTCCTTTAGACAGGAATTTGAGGAGCAGCCTCAGGTGCACACACTCAAACACGCTGCCACGTGGATTATCGCTGAGGAGCTGGATTTATCCTCAGGTGCCTGTCGCTCAGGGCCCTGGACCCTTCTACATCCCTACAGCAACCCTCCTCATGCTCACCTGCAACCTCTTTGTTTTCAATCTCACGGAGTCCAACCTCAGCCCAAAGTTGGTCTGGCGGCCCCATTAGCGGGTCCAGGGCTCGAGCTGTGTCTCGTGTCTTTTCTCAGATGAGGAATCCAGAGGCTCATGTTTTCCACACGCAGAGTTAGCAAAGTGAGTGGTACTGTGTGATCTATTTCTTTCTCACTTTATCACAACTGTTCTCCACACTTTGCCATTATTGTTCTTTAGGAATCCTGAGGTTTTTTTCCCCCCTAAAAGCCCAGTATTTTGCAAGATAATCAAAATGGAAAAATCGAAACGTTCTCATTTAAATTCACAGGCCCATTAGTTCTCTTTCAAATCTTTTTTCTTTTAAAATTGTCCCTTCAAGATAAAATCATACAATATGCGACCTTGGAAAACTCCCTTGATTTCCCTGAGCCTGTTTCCTTATCTGTAATATGGGACTTACAGATAATCTGTAATATGGGAATAATAATAATTCCTCCTTTCAAAAGATTGCTGTGAAGATGAAATAAATTATATGTATGAAAGTTCTTAAGAGTTATATAAATTTGATTATCATTACCTCAAATTCAGATCAAAACAATACCGACAATCAATATTAATGCTGCCTGGGAATTCCCTGGCGGTCCAGTGGTTAGGACTCCGAGCTTCCACTGCAGGGGACCCAGGTTCGATCCCTGGTCGGGGAACTAAGATCCCACAAGCTTCAGGGTGCAGCCAAAAAAAAAAAAAAGAAAATAATTAAAAAGAAAAAAAAAACCCTATTAATAGCTGCCTAAAACAGAACAGCCCTCACTGTTGCAGATTTCCTAGAAAAGTTAGACTAAATACTTAGATTTTCTCCATTTTCTTCTGCGCATTTTTTTCTTGTTTTCCCAAAGTCCCCCATTCCTTGAGTCAGTGGCATTCGCTACCTCAGAGGATGGGTAAGGCTACCAGGTCTGGGGAATCCCCAGCACAAGGGGCCTGAACCCCCAGAGTGTGGACCCCAACGAGAAGCCACATCCAGCATGGCACCTGGTGGTAGCATTACAAGGTCTGAGGGAGAAGCCCAGGCAGCTGGGCCTGAGGGAGGCCTGCAGAGACCTGGGCATCCCAGCACAGTGTGGGGAATGCGGCCAGAAACTCCCCATGGCCCCGGAGGGAAGCCGAAGGGACTGAGCAGATAGCAAACTGGAAGAGCTCTGGCTGTTTGTAGAGAGTGGATGCTATCTGCAGATTAGCAGGGCCTGAGGCTGAAACCCAAGGCAGATGAAGCCCAATGATGGAACGCCATGAGAAGAGAGGACAGTGGTGGCAGCTGGTCTCCGAAGATGGCCCCCAATGAACCACACCTCCTGACAATCTCGTCCCTGTGCCGTCCCCTCCCACGCTGAGTCTGGGTTGGCCTGTTACTCCCTGTAACCGACAGAGTGCAGCAGAAGTAATGCTGTAACCGCTCCAGGCCTAAGTCTTAAGAAAGCCTGGCAGCTTTTACTTTAATCTTTGTGGAAGTCAGCCACCGTGTGAGAAGCCCAGGTCCCCTGCTGGAGACAGCAGCCCGTGGAGAGGCCCTAGAGGGGAAGACACCACCGGTGGAGAGAGACCATGTGGAGGAGTGCCAAGGCACCAGGGTTGTCCTCCTGACAGCTTACGACTGTCAGGAACAAACTGGCCTGACAAAGCCATGTGTATTGAGCCACTGCAGAGACAGACCACACCCCAGAGGAACCATGGGGCATCTCACCAAACAAAAGTAAAGCAGAGTTAGCATAAGGTTTGGGGGAAGGGTGGGGTTTAGCGGAATACAAATGAAACTGAGATTTTTGTTTGTTTTTAATTGAAAAACCAGTTTACTAAATTGAGGTCATCAAAGAAACTCAGTATAAAGTGGCATTAAGAGACAACAATTTTCCACGCCAAGTGCTTGTCTATCATTTTTAAAACTGAGATGCTGTATTTCACAGGCCATAAATTCACATACCATAAAATTCACCATTTTAGAGTATACAGTTTGGTGATTATGGTATTGAATCAAAGTTTTGATAGGCTCAAAGCAAAGCAGGCTCCATGTAAAGGATTCCACATCTGCTCAGGACTGTGAGATGGACGCCAAGGTCGTGTTTCCTCAGACACTATAGGGTTATGATAGATGGAAAATGCCGTGTCCAGAAACTGCACCTGAGGAGGTGCATCTGAGGTTTGCCCAGAAACAAACCAAGGCTGCTTCTCTGTGTCCAAGTGACTTAGCTCCTCTGGGCAAAATCGGGGCATGTCATTCTTACTGATGAAAGTTTCTGATAGTCTGTGATTTTAGAAAACAAAGTTACTCAGGAATAAAAAAGATGGTTGTTAGGCCTTTCCCCTTGCAGTGAGTCCCTGGATGGAATATATTCTGTCAATTCTGCATATCATTCAATCCATGTCTCATACTCCAGCCGAATGAAAGGCTGAGCAGATTTTTACATTCTTAGCCAGAGCTAATTTTTACTTTCTCAGAAAAAGAAGGCAACCCAGACCTTCCAGCTCAGCGGGGCCTCTGGGACCCAGGTGCAGCTGCCGTCAGAACGCAGCTGCTCGAGATCTCAGGTGAGGTGAGAAGAATCGGCTGAGCCCCCTTAAACCCACCAAACTGTGAGAGAATGTCTTGTGTTTACCCACTACATTTGGGGATGGTCTGTGATACATAAATAGATTACTGAACAGCCGTGCCTGAAGCAGACCTCTCCTCTGATGGGAGACCTAGATCACTCTCAGGGAAGAAGGAGCCAGGGGAGAGGCGTGAACCTGAATTAGAGGAAGCACTTAGTCAAAGGAGACTTGAGTGTTACCCTCTGGTGATAGAAGTTAGAGCACAGTTACCTCTGGGGGATGTAGGGTTGAGTGGAAAGGGCAAGAGGGAGCCCTCTGGATTGCCAGGGTGAAGTGTTAAATATCTCAATCTGGGCAGGGCTTACATGGACGCACACCTACATAACAATTCACTGAGCTGTACACGTAAGACAGCAAGCAGAACTGGAGCTCAGGAGCTAATTTCTATTAGAGTAACAAAGAAAAGTTAACCAATTCTGTGAAATGTATACCTGGCACAAACAGGCTGTATAAGTGAACACAAGGAATTATGACAGATGCATGAAGTAAATAAATATTTATGCAGGATAAAGGTAGTAATTATGAGTCTAAACACTGATTGACCAAGATGCCAAAGAGGAACATGATTGAGAGCAGGGAATTTAAGAAGAATATAAAATTACAAAATTGCTGGAATATTCACTCACACAATTCCTATTTTGTGAATTAAATTAGAAGTAGGCTGTACCCTCTTCAAGATCACTGTCACTGGAATTAGAGATGGAAGGAAGCTTTGAAATTGTCTTTTACTGGTTCTCAAACTGGTCTGCACACTGGCATCACCAGAGGAGCCTTAAAAGACACTGATGCCTGGGTCCCACCCTAGAGATTCTGATGTAATTGGGCTGGGGTGTGGCCTGAGAACCAGGATCTTTAAAAGTTCCCCAGGTAAAGTAAAAAAATGATCCCTTTTAAAATCGCATCAAAAAATATATAAATAAATAAAGGAAGTGAAAGACTTATATGCTAGGAACTATAAAACACTGATAAAGGAAATTGAAGATTATTCAAAGAAATGGAAAGATATCCCATGCTCTTGGATTGGAAGAATTAACATTGTTAAAATGGCCATACTATGCAAAGCAATCTACAGATTTAATGCAATCCCTATCAAATTACCCATAACATTTTTCACAGAACTAGAACAAATAATCCTAAAATTTATATGGAACCATAAAAGGCCTAGAATTGCCAAAGCAATCCTGAGGAAAAAGAACAAAGCTGGAGGCATAACCCCTCCAGACTTCAGACAATACTACAAAGCTACAGTAATCAAAACAGCATGGTATTGGCACAAAAACAGACACATAGATCAATGGTACAGAATCAAGAGCCCAGAAAGAGACCCACACACCTACAGTCAATTAATCTTTGACAAAGGAGGCAGGAATACACAATGGAGAAAAGACAGTCTCTTCAGCAAGTGGTGTTAAGAAAGCTGGACAGCCTCATGTAAATCAATGAAGTTAGAACACACCCTCACACCATACACAAAAAATACACTCAAAATGGCTTAAAGACTTAAACATAAGACATGACATCATAAAACTCCTAGAAGAGAACATAGGCAAAATGTTCTCTGACAGAAGTCGTACAAATGTTTTCTTAGGTCAATCTCCCAAGGCAATAGAAATAAAAGCAAAAATAAACAAATGGAACTTAATCAAACTTTATAAGCTTTGGCACAGCAAAGGAAACCATAAACAAAATGAAAAGACAACCTACGGACTGGGAGAAAGTATTTGCAAATGATGAGACTGACAAGGGCTGAATTTCCAAAATACACAAACAGCTCATACAGCTTAATTATCAGAAAACCAAACAACCCAATCAAAAAATAAGCAGAAGACCTAAATAGACATTTCTCCAATGAAGACATACAGATGGCCAACAGGCACATGAAAAGATGCTCAACATCGTTAATAACTATAGAAATACAAGTCAAAACAACAAGATATCACCTCACACCAGTCAGAATGGCCACCATTAAAAAGTCTACAAATAATACATGCTGGAGAGGGTGTGGAGAAAAGAGAACCCTCCTACACTGTTGGTGGGAATTGTAAATTGGTGCAGCCACTATGGAGAACAGTATGCAGGTTCCCCAAAAAACTAAAACTAGTGTTGCCATATGATCAGGCAATCCTACTCCTGGGCATATATCTGGAGAAAACTCTAATTCCAAAAGATACATGCACCCCTATGTTCATAGCAGCACTATTTACAATAGCCAAGACATGGAAGCAACCTAAACGTCCATCGACAGATGAATAGATAAAGAAGATGTATACACACACACACACACACACATACATACACAATGGAATACTATTCAGCCATAAAAGAGAATGAATAATGCCATCTGCAGTAACATGGATGGACCTAGAGATTATCATACTAAGTGAAATAAGTCAGAAAGAGAAAGACAAATATCAGATGATATCACTTATATGTGGAATCTAAAATATGATACAAATGAATTTATTTACAAAACAGAAACAGACTCACAGACATAGAAAACAAACTTATGGTTACCAAAAGGGAAGGTGGAGGAGGAATAAATTAGGAGTTTGGGATTAGCAGATACAAACTACTATATATAAAGTAGATGAACCAAGGTCCTACTGTATAGCACAGGGAACTAAATTCAATATCCTGTAATAAACCATAATGGAAAAGAATATGTAAAAGAATATATATGTCCATAGCTGAATCACTTTGCTGTACACCAGAAAGTAACACAACATTGTAATTACTTCAATTTAAAAAAACTTAAAAAAAATAAAATAGAAGCTCCCCAGGTGATGGCAGTGCACTCACCACTAGGGTTGAGAACTTAGGGGTCAATTTCAACCACTTTTCACAAATGAGTACAGGGAGGTCCAGTGCAGACAAATGGCTGTGAAATATGCATTAATTGGCTGTAGCCAATTTTCTCTGATGTGCCCTAACAGGAGAGAGCTGTGGCAGGGATAATGCCAAAGAGTGAATAATCTAAAAATAATTTGTTTGGTTTGGGAAAGCAGCACGTGACTTCCCGGCCGCAGACTGGCCTGGCTAATTCAGTTTTGCTCAAATGAATGCGCCTTTTCCTGATTTTACACTGACAGCCCAGGCCTGTGCTGAGCTGTGGAAGGAAGGTGGCCAAATTAAAAGCTGGCTGTGGCCAGTTTCCCAATGGGAACAGACAAGCTGTCAAAGGCACACAGTCACTATAGGGACATGGGGACTTCTCTTACCACAGTGGGACAAAGCTAGCTCTGCGACTCCATGAGGGTTGGGGGCCAGAGGCAGAAGAGGGTGTGAAGGGAGAGGGGCTAATGGTGATCAAAGCGCTCTTTTGTGCAATGTTTCCTGCTAAGCATTTCTGTAAACACACATGCTCCAGGCAACTCTGAGTTAGGTGTTCTATTTCCTCCCCCCATTACAGAGATGAGGGAACTGAGGCTCGGAGTGGTATAACCACCAAAGCAGAGCAGGGTGGAAATTCAGGCTTACTATCCTCTGCCCAAGAGGAGTGTCCCCCGCCCAAAGCTGAAAAATGAGCTGTTCATGGACCTGGGTCAGATCCTTAGATTTTAAGTCTTGGTGAATGAACTTTGGCCCCCTTAGTTTTCAGCTCTAACAGTCTTACGGCAGCAGTAGAGAGACCTCCAGGAGTGCCCTGCGGCAGCGGAACTGACAGAGAGCCCCAGTGGAGCCTCCCTGAAACCTGTCTCTGGCATCTGTGCTGAGCCTGCATCTCCCAGGCACCATGCGGCTCCCCTCCCATGTCTGCGTCCAGAAGGATGTGAAGGGGGGGCCCATTCCCGGGAGACATGGATCTCGGATAGAAGCCTTGCCAAAGCTTCCTTGGACTGCATGGCAACCAGGGTGCTCCCACCCAACCTTCCTTCCTGCCCTCCTTTCCTGGGGTCCGGTCTTCGTCGCGTCTGATGGCCCTCCCAGCCTTCCCAGCCCCTCCCATTTCCTCTCACACAGATGTTTCCCTTAATAAAATTCTCACGTTTAATCCCATCTTGGGATCTGCTTCTCAAAGGACCTGGACTAAAGTAATGCCTCTCCCCACCGGTGCCCCAGCCACGCACACAGCCCCATGGGTGGAAGAGGGAGCAAAGGAGGTCACCTTCTGCTGATTCACCTGGGGACCTTGGCCTGAGATTCTGAAGGTGCAGATGACAGAGGCAATATGTTTGCCTTCGTCACTGGTCTCAGTGCCATGAAGGAAGGAAGTCCAAGTGGCAAGTAATTGACTAGCACTCCCATTTGCCCTAATTCAACTGCCAAGAAGTCACTTTTTGTTGCAGGTGACCACAAGTACACACAACAGTTTGGATTCTTCCCCCATCTTATGTCCCTTGGGGAAGATATTCAAGCCCTGCACCCTCAGTAACTCTTTGTGGGGAGATTTTCTTGCCATCTTTTGCTCCCCGCGAAGGAAGAGAGCACATAAACGATATCCTGATTCTAAAACACCTAGAAGGAAGTGGTCCACGGTCATCAGTACCATTTAGCATTGCTCTGGAAGTACTAGCCAATGCCACCAGATGAGAGAAAGGAAGAAGAGGTTAGAGAGAATTCATTAAGGTACGGAATTAGTACACAAAATATGCAAACAACAGCCAAATATAAATATAGTGGAAGATAAGAACTTATTTACAATAGTGACAAAACAGAATAATGTCTAGGAACAAGTTTAACAAAAGTTGTGTAGTGCCAATAGGATGAGAATTTTAAAACTCCATGGAGGAACAGAAAAAATACTTTAATAAATTCAAAGATACCTTATTCTTGAATATAAATAAAATTTTAAGAACCAATTATCCAAATATTCATATTTAATACAATATTTAATACATATGCATTTAACGCCACTCTGTATTAACCACATCTTATTTTCTGTAATGCTGATGCTTTGACACCTGGGCCTTGCTGACCCCAGAGACTGCCCCTCCCAGGTTAGCTAGTTCCCGGTTGGCAAACAACTCTCTTTTTATATGCAAATCAACCCTGAGCCCAGGATCCCAACCTCCCTCTTTATAGTGCTCTGTATTGGGCGCTCACATTCCAGGCCTCTTATCTCCCTGCCCTAATCACCACAGGGTCAGGTACCAGATGCCAGGGGGCAGCCCCTGCACCCTGGAGCCCATGGATATTGTTCAAACTAGCCAATCCTAAACCTGCTTAATCTGCCTCACCTGTTTCTTTCCAAGGACAGCACGGTAAAGGCTTCAGCTGTAAGTTGCCTCTTTCTCTGTGCCCAGAGACCACCCTCACCCTTTCCCTGTGCAGCCCTGCACGGTGACCCTCTCCTCTCCAGAACTGTGAGTAAGAAACTATCTTTTCTTGGCAATCGTCTCCTCATCTGTTGGCCTTGCTGAATGTGAAGTCCTTCTATTAATGCACTAAATTTTAAAATGTACTCCAATGAAAATACTAGATTTTGTGTGCTACTAGAGTTAATACAGAAAAATAATCAAATGAAGACAAGCATGAAAGCTCTGAAGAAGAATGACATTGGCAGAGTGATGGGGAGAGGGGACAGCTGGACTGTGGACGAAGGGCGGGGGACGAGAACGGCACTATGAGTTACGAAATGGAGTTAGGAGTGTAGTGGATGTAAATTTCAGCGCACAGCACTCAAGTGTGAAAGAAATATTTATTTCCAGTAACTCAACTTTACTTCTGACCTCCATTTGGAGGAGGAACTTGGCCCAGTTCCGTCAGGGCCTCGAGGCCCAGACCCCACCCCTACACGGCTGTAAGGCGGTGGGGTTTGTCTAACCCAGGCACCAGGGCTGGGCTTTGCTCCTCGGTGTCTCACCTCTCCACGCTGCACCCTCAGAATCGTCTGCCACGGCTTTTGTGATATAAACCCCCCCAGGTCGCCACCCCTGCAAGAAAATGTCCGTGATGTACATATCACTATATACACTTAGCAATATGTAGATTCTTCAAGGCGGAGCCCACAGAGGAGCTCGCCAAACAGAGCAGGAGGACGCAGGCCCTGGAAGACGAGGGGTGGGTGACGTCTGGGTACACAGGCACTCGGTCGAGGTGGGAAGGGAGATGGGAATTCGATGCATCATGAATATCGTGAGTAGTGAAAAAGGTACACGCAGGGTGCTGTAGGAGGGCTGGGAGAGAGGACGGCTTCATGGAAGAGGTGACAACATGGCTGATACCACACGGCAAACGGCGGGGAGCACACAGAGCTCAGGCTAGGGTGAAAGCGGGTCTGATTTCCTGAGCCCTCCCTGATCACTGGGGTGAGGAGGCAGTACCTGGGAACACGCTGGGACCAGAGAATGAGCCTCAGGACGAACCAGGTAGCTGTAGATTAAGCACTCCACAGAGCTGGCTCCAGTGACCCCTGGGAAGAAGATCATGGATGATGCCATCTCTGGATATTTCCAGGCCTGAGTCAAAATTTAAAGTGTTCCCTTCAAACTTTGAAACTGGAGATCCAGGGGTTTCTCGCTGTGCCTTTTCTCTCTGCTCCCTAACTGCAGGGGTAACCACACAACCTGGATTTACCATGGGTTCACTGACCAGCTAGCCTCTCTCCTAGAAGAAAAGGCCTTGGAGGGGAGGGACGAGCCAAGATAATCCAGTGAAAACCAGAGGCTTAGGCAGCCGTGCCTGTCAGATCTGAACCCAAGGTGTACTTTAATCTGCACCTCATCTTTGGGAGGATTTCACAGGATCTTCAGCTTCCTTTATGCACATTACTCCACTATTCAGATGAGCAGCAGCAAATGCAACCAGAAAACACCAGATGATTCAAACGTCATCTGTATACATTTCACTCTCCACAGCAGTCAGCAGAGTCAGTTTTACCAGAGTTTCTCAGTCATAATTCCCATCTGGAATTTAACTGGTTTCCAACTTTCTTAACACACTCATATGAAATTCCATCCTAGTCACTCTAAGTTTGCATTTATCAATACTTTAATCATGTGCCACTTCTTCATGGCAGTGCACTGCTTCCCCACTGCCTAGAGAAGTGTCTTAAAAATAGTAAAGGAAGTTGGTGCAGCCGCTATGGGAAACAGTATGGAGGTTCCTCAAAAAACTAAAAATAGAACTACCATACAATCCGGCAATTCCACTTCTGGGTATTTATCCAAAGAAAATAAAAACATTAATTCAAAAAGATATATGCACCCCTATGTTCATTGCAGAATTATTTACAATAGCCAAGGTATGGAAACAACCTCAATGTCTGTTCATAGATGACTGGATAAAGAAGATATGGTGTTAATATATACAATATACTACTACTCAGCCATACAAAGAATGAAATCTTGCCATTTGCAGCAATATGGATAGATCTGGAGGGTGGTATGCTAAGTAAGTCAAACAGAGAAAAACAAATACTGTATGATTTCGCTTACATGTGGAATCTAAAAAACAAAACAAATGAACAAACAAAATAAAACAGACTCATGGATACGGAGAATAAACTGGTGGTTGCCAGAAGGAAGGAGGGTGGAAGGATAGATGAAATAGGGGACAAGGTTTAAGAGGTAAAAACTTCCAGCTATAAAATAAATAAGTCATGAGGATGTAATGTACACATAGGGAACATAATCACTAATATTGTAACAACTTTGTATGGTGACAGATGGTAACTGGTCTTATTGTGGTGACCATTTCATAATGTATAAAAATATCAAATCACCATGTTGTACACCTGAAACTAATACAATATTGTATGTTTCTTATAATTCAGTTAAAAGTAGTAAAAGAACAAATACATTTTTGGAAGCAATATTATTTTCATTTTCCTTTGGTGTTCAAAATCCTATTATTTCTTTGTAACAGATTTGAGACCTTTTTCCCTAAGGAAAACATACTCAAGTCACATAATAAGCTGAGCTACGTCAGAGGTGCATATGTGAAATAACCATAGAAAATATCCACTGAGCTATTTCCAAACATCATGAATTCTCATTCAGCTATTATCCAGTGAGCCGGTGGCTGTTTAAGGAAGTAAAAACACACAGCCTCTGTCTTCCAGGACATGACTCATCTATTTGGGAAATAAGACCCATTTACTTGCAAAGTGAAACCACACTGCTAAATAGGACACAATTAGAGCCAGCATTCTCCTCTTCTCTAAAGTTGCATCTTCCTAAAACACAATGGCATTTATTGAGTGCCTTCTATATACCGGGCACTGGGCTTCTGGATAACTTCTTGAACCCCTAGACAACCCCATGAAGTATGAAAGGTTTGGGAAAGAATATCAGTAGAGGAACTAACCTGATAAGTCATTTCCAAGCCTGAATTCTCATCGTTCCTAAATTAAGAAAACAACCATAATCTTTCAAAGTTCAGTTTTTATGAGGCACTTGAGTATTCAACATACTAGGATCACGTAAGAATGTTCCTTATTAAACTAGGGGATACAAAATATTTACCAAGTAAACTTTGACTATCAACCAACAGATTCATTTTAGAGGGGCTTATTCAATATCTTATCCTTCTAAGGAAAGATCCCATTTATAAAGCAGGCAGTCAGTGGACAGTGCTCCTGGACTAATCTGATCTTTGTTCAGACTGACCTCTGCTGGTCAGCCTATTAACCTGCCAACTTTTTTTCTCTCTTGAGATAATATGACTAGAGAAGGAGCCTTTTCCCCAAATTACATCTAGTATCCAGATTTATATAGTTCAACTCACAAATATTCATCAAGCCCTCAACCTTTCAGCAAAATCTTACATTGCACTTGGCCGCCAGAGGCCAGTGTCCACGGGCAGAGTAGGACACTGATGAGATTACATAAGCCGCCCACTCTCTGTCCTCCTTGGATATTCCCTATGCTCTTCCGCAGCCCAGGCTCTCTAGTCTGTATCTCAGAACTACATAAGAGGACCTGCCAGGGGGCCTGATATCAAGGGCCTGTCAGGTAAAGCCACAGCTCCCTTCAAGTATCTCCTGGGTTCACACCTCGAAGCTGGAGTCCACGACATTGTGGAGGTCACTCAGGCCCCTAACTAGCCAACGGATATAAGTCTGATGTGTATGGTACAGTCAAACTAGCTGAACTTGGATATAAAGTCCTACACTCCAACTCATATATAAAACTGCGGATAATAAACAAGAATGACCCTGATAATAAGTGATACTTTTCCATTTCTAATATTTTCTTAAAACAATGTCTGTTTCTGGTAATACAATTACATAATTATTTTTACTTTAAAATCTTATAAAAGTAGGAAAAAACATAAGAAGGAAATAAAAATTACTTAAATCCCATCACCAAGTTATACTGAAATTTTAGTTTATTTTGTGCCCACCCTTTTTCTCTATGTATGTATTTGAGTAAAGATGTATATCCTGACCTGGACCCATCCATTTTTATAGCTGTGATTATTTCTCCATTAATAAATATTCATTCTTTAACACAATTTTTATTTTAGGATGTTGACAGATCATAATTTACATAACCAATGTCTTATTATTAAACATTGTGGTTGTTCCTAAATAAAACTATGTTGAATGGCCTTATATATAAATATTTGACCAAATATTTTACTATTTCTTTAAAATACATTCTTGAAATAGGCCCACTGGGTCAAAAGTTATGGGGTATGAACATTTTATGATTGCAAATACAAGCAATGCTAGAATTCCTCTATGGAATTTGTACCAATTTCATCTTCCACCCCAGCACAGCACTCTCCTCTTCACTTCACCCTCACCAAACGCTGAAAATTATAATTTAAAAAGTGCTTTGCTAAGTGGCTGGGGTAAAAAAAAGGGTTTTCTATTTAACTTACGTACTCATTTGTATTCATACTCATACTTTTATTGATCATTTGTGTTTTTCTGTTAATTGTGCATTCATGCCCTTTGCCCATTTTTCTATTAGTGCATTAATATTTTTCTTATTTATAAGAGTTCTTTATATATTAAGGCTGTTGATTCTGTTGGTCTCAATGTGGTACACATAAACTAAGGTTGATAATCCAAATATACCCTGAAATTATTAGTTTGGGTGTGGTGTGATTTCTCCTTTGGCTTAGTAAGTTCTTTCCTGAAAAACAAAACGGAACAAAAACCCAACTCATAAAATGTAGAACAAGCCCCGTTAAATACTGGTTAGACTAAGGTAGGAAGTGGTCAATGGATAAACTATGAAGGAGAGATAGTCTAGGTACCCCAACTTACTGAACATGCCTCTACATTGCATAGTTCTTGAAGCTTTTTTCTTCGAAGATGTTATTAAAAGATATGTGACTTTAAGAATGGATTTACTTAAAAGAATACTGATGTGTCATTCAATAAACCAGTTATGATGCTATTTAATAAACCCCTTCTTTCATCTGTAAATGGTTATTTCTGTGGTAGAATACTGGTATCTTTTTATGTTTTTAATCAATTCCTGCACTATAAAATGTCATTTAGAAATGTTTTTTATTTTTCTTTGCAGAACAATTTTAACATTATAGTAATTTTGCTGTGGAAAATAAAATTCCATCTTACGGGAAAGAGAAAACTCCTCAAGTCACTCATTGGCATCTTTATTTACATATTAGAGCGGGTCAGCCAGTGAAAATCCTAGAAAAAGAAAAGACAACAAACATTCAGTCAAAAGAAATAACTGTGTCAAACTATAACCTGTTTTGCTTGCTCTAAAATCTAAAAGTCCCACTATAACCACACTAGCCACAGTGGTGGTAAAGTGAAGTTTGTCTTTGGTCTAGAGCTTTTCCCAAAAAGGAGCTAAAAATCCATTAGTGAATCTTGGTGTCTTGTCCTACAAAACAACCTAACATCACTTTCTGGATCTTCCCCCATTAACAGTAATCAGGGCACAAAAAAACTAGAGTCTGAAAGAACCAGAAGTACATGCAAAAGAAGAGAGGAATCTACAAAACAGAAATAGAGTCACAGATGTAGAAAAAAACTTACGGTTACCAAAGGGGAAAAGGGGGAGAAGGATAAACTGGGAGATTGGGATTGACATATATACACAGTATTAAATATAAAATAGATAACTAATAAGAACCTACTGTATAGCACAGGGAACTCTACTCAATACTCTGTAATGTCCTATATGGGAACAGAATCTAAAAAAGAGTGGATATATGTGTATGTATAATTGATTCACTTTGCTGCACAGTAGAAACTAACACAACATTGTAAATCAACTATACTCCCATAAAAATTTAAAAAAAAAAACAAAAGAGAGAGAGGGGATGAAGGAGGCCCAAAGAGGACCGACCGCAAGCTCCCATGTCTAAGAAGAGCTTGAGGAGAAAGAGCAGTGCATGGAAGCCTTGCCCAGGACTAAGACCATCCTACCCATGTGGCCTGGACACAGGCAGCTGCAGAGATGAGGTCTTCCCTGTATCTACAGCAGGAAGCAGGCAGCTACACCATGAACTGATGACAAATGGTAACCACTAGTTTGCTCTCTATATCTGTGAGTCTGTTTCTCTTCTGTTATAGTCATTTGTTTTATTTTAGATTCCACATATAAGTGATAATATACAGTGTTTTTCTTTCTCTGTCTGACTTATTTCACTAAGCATAATATCCTCTAGGTCCATCCATGTTGTTGCAGATCATGGAATTTCCATCTTTTTATGGCTGAGTAATATTCCATTGTATATCTATACCACATCTTCTTTATCCATTCCTCTGTCGATGGACACTTAGGTTGCTTCCATATCTTGGCTATCGTAAATAATGTTGCTATGAACACTAGGGTGCATGTATCTTTTCAGACTCACAGATACAGACAACAAATTAGTGGTCACCAGTGGGGAGAGGGATGGGGGGAGGGACAAGATAGAGGTATGAGATTAAGAGACACAAATTACTATGTATAAAATAAATAAGCTACAAGGATATATTGCACAGCACAGAGAATATAGCCAATATTTAATAATAACTTTATGAATAATTTTATGAAAGTATAATCTATAAAAATATTGAATCACTATGTTGTACACCTAAAACATGATATTGCAAAATCAACTATACTTCATTTTTAAAAAATGCCAAATGGTAATGGGCACACAATCAATGAAAAATAAACAGCTTAGAAACTATAATATATGGGGAATTCTACTGGAATGAAGATAAATAATGTTGAAGTGGTAGATGCAAAAAATACAAGGATAATCCTCATGAAATTATACAAGAGGAAATAACTTGTATTCTCCAGCAATACCGCCCAAATTCATAGAGGATTCAGAGAATAGACCATTAGAAGCAGATCATTTAGAAAGGCATTAGCAGAGAAGGGATAATCAATTAGGGCCCTTCTGTGACTAACACAGGTCTCAAGTCTATTTTGTCTGTGTGCTCTGAACGTGCTTACCAAGCCTCTTGTGGCTTTAGTTTCCTTAGTGCTCTGATGCCCTGATGCCAGGAGGAGGGCATCCTGGTTGCAAAACTGACATCCCAGCTACTGAAAAGCAATACTCAGCTACAGATAAATGACATGCGATTTTAAAACCTATCTATTGGGTGTCTAGCTTGCAGAAATCATTTCAACAAATAATTTTTTTTTTCCAAGGCAATCAATAAACCCACAAAGGTACTAAGTAAGTTCTGAAAGTTGTTAATCCTACCTGAAAACAGTCTGCCTGCTTGCTCCACATAAATCCCTGCTAATGCCACCTACCCCATCACCTTTCTGGCCTAGCCTTTCTGTGGTCACCATCCCCATCACCATGCTTCTTCTTAAGCATCTCTTCTCTCTGCTATGAGAAGAGCCTATGAGAGGCTATGCCAAAGCCTCTCTCTTTCTCTCTTTCTAAATTTTAATTGAAGTATAATAGACAACCTTATATTAGTTTCAGGTATACAACATAATGATTTGATATTTATACACATCGAGACATGATCACTACAATAAATCTAGTTAACATCCATCACCATATATAATCACAGAAATTTTTCTTGTAATGAGAACTTTTAATATCTATTGTCTTAGCAACTTTCAAATATGCAATGCAGTATTATTAACTACAGTCACCATGCTGTGCATTACATCTCCGATGTCTTTATTTTATAACTGGAAGTTTATACCTTTTGACCCCCATCACCCATTTTGCCCATTCCCCACCCCCCAACTCTGGCAACCACCAATCTGTTTTCTGTATCTATGAGCTTGGTTTTTTTGTTTGTTCTAGGTTCCATAAGAGAGATCATATGATACTTGTCTTTCTCTATCTGACTTAAGTCATACAGCATAACGCCCTCAAGGCCCATCCACGTTGTTGCAATGCTAAGATTTCATTCTTTTTTTATGGCTAAATAATAATCCATTGTGTATATATACACCACATTTTCTTTATCCAGTCATCCATTGTAGACTGTTTCATATCTTGGCTACTGTAAATAATGCTGCAATAAACAAGGAAGTGCATGTATCTTTTAGAGTTAGTGTTTTAATTTTCTTCCCATAAATACACAGAAGTGGAATTGCTGGATAACATGGTAGTTTTGCATTTAATTTTTTGAGGAAACTCTATATTGCTTTCCATAATGGCTGCATGTATTTATATTGCCACCAAGAGGGCACAAGGATTCCCCTTTTCTCCACATCCTTGCCAACACTTATTTCTTGTCTTTTGATAACAGCCATTCTAACATGTATGAGGTGATACCTCATTGTGGTTTTGATTTGCATTTCCCTGATGATTAGTGATGCTGAGCATCTTTTCATGTACCTGGTGACCATCTGTGTGTCTTCTTTGGAAAAATGTCAATTCATATTTTCTGCCCATTTTTTAATTGGATTGTTTTTTGCTATTGAGTTAAATGAGTTCTTTATATTTTTTGGATATTAACCCCTTGTCAGACAATATGATTTCAAATATTTTCTCCCATTCAATAGGTTGCCTTTTTGTTTTGTTGACAATTCCCTTTACTGTGCAGAAGCTTTTTAGTTTGAGGTGGTCCCACTTTATTTTTGCTTTTGTTGCCTTACCTTTTGTGTCAAATTCAAAAAATTATCTCCAAGACCAGCGTCAAGGAGCTTACTGTCAGTTTTCCTCTAGGAATTTTACGGTTTCAGGTCTTATATTCAAATCTTTCATCCATTTTGAGTTATTGTGTATAGTGTAAGATCGTGGTCCATTTTCATTCTTTTGCATGTGGCTGCCTAGTTTTCTCAACAGCATTTACTGAAGAGACTGTCCTTACCCCACCGTATATTCTTTTCTCCTTTGTCATAAATTAACTGATCATATATGCATGGCTGTATTTCTGGGGTCTCTATTCTGTTCTATTGATCTATGTGTCTGTTTTAATGCCAATACCATACTGTTTTGATTAATAAAGTTTTGTAATATATTTTGAAATCAAGTAATTTAATGCCTCCAGTTCTGTTCTTTCTAAGATTGCTCTGGCTATTTGAGGTCTTTTGTGGTTCCACACAAATTTTAGGATTGTTTGTTCTATTTCTGTGAAAAATGCCATTAAAATTCTGATAAGAGATTGCACTGAATCTGCATATTGCTTTGGGTAGTATGGACAGCTTAACAATATGAATTCTTCCAATCCGAGAGCATGGAATAGTTTCCATTTCTTTGTGCCTTCTTCAATTTTTTTCATTAATGTCTTATAGTTTTCAGTGTACAGATCTTTCATCTCCTTGGTTAAATTTATTCCTAGGTATTTTATTCTTTTTTGATGCAGTTGTAAATGAGATCATTTTCTTAATTTCTCTGATAGTTTGTTGTTACTGTATAGAAACACAACAGAATTCTGTGTGTTAATTTTGTATCCTACAACTTTACTGAATTTATTATAATAGTTTTTCAGTGGAGTTTTTAGGGTTTTCTATATATAATGTCACGCCATCTGCAAATAGTAATACTTCTACTTCTTTGCTTCGAATTTGGATGCTTTTCATTTCTTTTTCTTGCCTAATTGCTCTGGATAGGGCCTCCAATACCATGTTGAATAAAAGTGGCAAGACTGAGCATCCTTGTCTTGGTCCTGATCTTAGAGGAAGCTTTAGCTTTTCACTGTTAAATATGATCTTAGCTGTGGGCTTGTGACACATGACCTTGATTATGTTGAGGTATGTTCCCTCTATAACCCCTTTGTTGAGATTTTTTAATCATAAATAGATGGTGAATTTTGTCAAATGTTTTTTTCTGTATCTGTTGAGATGATCATATGATTTTTATCCTTCATTTTGTTAACGAAGTGTACCACATTGATTGATTTGTAGATATCGAACCATCTTTGCATACCTGGAATAAATCTCACTTGATCATGGTATATAATCCTTTTAATGTATTGTTGAATTTGGTTTGCTAATGTTTTATTAAGGATTTTTACATCTATGTTAATCAGGGATACTGGCCTGTAATTTTCTTTTCTTGTGGTATCTTTGTCTGGTTTTGGTTATCAGGGTAATGCTGGCCTTGTAAAAATGACTTTGGAAGTGTCCCTTCCTCCTTTAATTTTTGGAAGAATTTGAGAGGAATTGATATTAATTCTGCTTTTAATGTTTGGTAGAATTCACCAATGAAGCCATCTGGTCCTGGACTTTTGTTTGAGAGGTTCTGATTACTGATTCAATCTCCTAACGTGTAATCGGTCTGTTCAGATTTTCTATTTCTTCATGACTCAGTCTTGGGAGGTTATATGTTTCTAGGAATTTATCCATTTATTCTAGGTTGTCAAATTTATTGGTATATAATTGTTCATAGTAGTCTCTATGAAATTTTGTATTTCCATGGTATCAGTTGTAATGGCTCATCTTTCATTTCTGATTTTATTTATTTGAGTCCTCTCTCTTTTTTTCTTGGTGTGTCTAGCTAAAGCTTTGTCAATTTTATCTTTTTAAAGAATCAGCTCTTAGGTCCAGTGGTCTTTTCTATTGTCTTTTTAGGCTCTATTTCATTTATTTGTGCTCTGATCTTTGTTATTTCCTTCCTTCGACTAACTTTGGGCTTTGTTTTTCTCCTAGTTCCCTCAGGTGTAAAGTTAGGTTGTTTGATTTTTTTTGTTGTTGTTTTTTGAGGTAGGCTTTTACTGCTATGAACCTCCTTCTTCGAACTGCTTCTGCTGTGTCCCATAAATTTTGATATGTTGTATTTCCATTTTCATTTGTCTCAAAGACATTTAAAAGTTTTTCTTTTGATTTCTTCTTCGACCCCTTGGTTGTTCAGTGGCATGCTGTTTTATCTCCACATATTTGTGAATTTTCTAGTTTTCTTCTTGTAATTCATTTCTAGTTTCACACCACTGTGGTTGGAAAAGATGCTTGATATGATTTTAATCTTCTTAAATATATGAAGATTTGTTTTGTGGCCTAACATATGATCTATCTTGGAGAACATTCCACGTGCACTTGAAGAATGTGTATTCTGCTGCTTTTGGATGGAATGTTCTGAATATATCTGTTAAGGCCATCTGTTCTAATGTGTCATTTAAGGCTGATGTTTCCTAACTGATTTTCTGTCTGGATGAGCTATCCATTGATGTAAGTGGGTATTAAAGTCTCCTACTATTATTGTATTGCTGTCTATTTCTCCTTTTAGGTCTGTTAATATTTACATATGTATATATGCGCTCCTATGTTGTGTGCATGCATATTTACAAATGTTATGTCCTATTGTTGGACTGACCCCTTTATCATTGTGCAATGCCCTTCTTTGTCCCTTATTACAGTCTTTGTTTTAAAGTCTATTTTATCTGATATAAGTATAGCTACCCCAGCTTTCTTTTGGTTTCCATTTGTATGAATTATCTTTTTCCATCTCTTCACTTTCAGTCTCTTTGTGTCCTTATATCTGAAGTGAGTCTCTTATAGGCAGCATATAGATGTGCCTTATTTTTATCCATTCAGCCACTCTATTTATTTTGATTCAAAAATCGAATCCATTAATACTTAAAGTTATTATTGATAGGTATGTACTTATTGCCATTTTGCTGTTTTCTGGCTGTTTTGTAGTTCCCCTTTTTTCCTTTCACCAACGTCCTTGATATCTGTCTTATAGAAACAGAATTTCAGTAGAATTCTATATATTTCATAGTTTCCAAATTAATTTACATTTCATTGATTTTCCAGGTATCTGTTCTGCCCATTTGTCCACTGCCTGCCTTGTTCAAAAAAGAAAAAAAATCTAACAGCAGATACATGTATAAAGAACCAAGACAGAAACTACTTGAAAAAAAGTAAAACACTGAAAACAGCAGCTGATATGCAAGGTGCAGGCATGGAGGCCAGGTATATAAGAGAAAGCAAAGTAGCTGGATCAGAATCAGAGTACAAAGTATGAAAAGCAACTTAATCTGGGATGGGAGAGGAACATACTACACACTTTGTCATTTATTTTACTGCTATAGTATACACCGTAGTTTTGCTTTAAAGGCCAAAGTAACTAACTCTGAATATAATTGCATAAATTACCCTATTATAGTCTCATATCCCATTGTGCTTCCTCCTCCACTCTGTCTTCCAGGCACTTTGGCTTTCTTTCAATTCCTTGGACTTGCCGTGCTCCCTCCTGCCAAAGAGCCGTTGCACATCTTCTCCCTCGCTTCTTTGCTGAGTTTGTCCCTACTTATACTTCAGCTCTCAGTTTAAGCATCACTTCTGAGAAGTCTTCCTGGTGACTTCAATATAAATTGAATTCCTTTGTGGGGTTTTTTGTTTGTTTGTTTAAATTTATTTTATTGAAGTATAGCTGATTTACAATGTTGTGTTAATTTCTGCTATACAGCAAAGTGATTCAGTTATATATGTGTGTGTGTGTGTGTGTGTGTATACACACACATTTTTTTTCATATTCTTTTCCATTATGGTTTATAATAGAATTTTGAATATAGCTTCCTGTGTTATACAGTAGGACCTTGTTGTTTACCCATTTTATATATAATAGTTTGCACCTGCTAATCCTAAACTCCCAATCCATCCCTCCCCCACTCCCTCTCCACCTTGGCAACCATAAGTCTGTTCTCTATATCTGTCTGTTTCTGTTTCGTAGATAAGTTCATTTGTGTCATATTTTAGATTCCACATACAAGTGGTATCATATGGTATTTGTCTTTCACTTTCTTACTTCACTTAGTATGATACTCTCTAGGTCCATCCATGTTGCTGCAAATGGCATTATTTCATTCTTTTTTATGGCTGAGTAGTATTCCACTGTGTGTATATATATATATATATATATATATATATATATATATATATATATATATATATATATATATATATATATATATATATATATATATATATATATATATACTACATCTTCATCTGTCATTGGACATTTAGGTTGCTTCCATGTCTTGGCTGCTGTAAATAGTGCTGCAGTGAACACTGAGGTGTGTGTATCTTTTCAAATTATGGTTTTCTCCAGATACATGCCCAGCAGCAGGACTGCTAGATCATGTGGCAACTCTGTTTTTAGTTTTTTGAGGAACCTCCATACTGTTTTCCACAGTATGGAAATTTACGTTCCCATCAACAGTGTAGGAGGGTTCCCTTTTCTCCACACACCTCTTGGGTTCCTTTGTTTTACGTTCATTCAGAACTGGGTTTCTTTTCTTCAGAGGAATTGCCTCACTCTATTGTGATACATTCAGTTGAGAGGTGACTGGACTGTACTCTCCTACTGGACAGTAAACTCCATGAGGTGAGGGCCGAGCCTGGTTTGCTCACTATGCTATTCTTAGCACCTGACACAGCACACCTAACACATACCTCAACAAATATTCATTGAACAAACAAAGGAAAGTGACAAGCTCAGAAACAGTTTAGACAGAACTCAGTAAATAACAGGGTGTTCTATTTGGTAGATGCTCTTGGGGGTGGGAGGGGAGATGCATTTCTGCTTTCTGCTTAGCAATCATCTTTACCTGGGCTTTCCGCATGGCTTGCGGCTCAATCATGATGTTGATAAGACAGGGTTTAGTTGTGTCTGCCAGGCTCTGCCTCAGGGATTTCTGGAGTTCTTCTGGTGTTTGTACAAAATACCCTTTGCCTCCAAATGCAGTCATGACATGCTCATAATGTGACTGTGGCAGAAGACACATTGGAGGGGCCCTGAAAAAGAAGGTCACAAGTCAATAGAAAAAATTCTCTAAAATAATTTGTGGAAAAATTTCGTCTAAAATGAAAGGCATACTTTTACGTAAACTGAGATGCCAGTACATTAAACTTTCCATACATTTTTTATTGTATGTATAGCAATGTCCAATAGAACTTTCTGTGATGATGGAAATTTTTATATCTGTGCTGCCCAGTATAGCAGTTACTAGTGACCTGTTGTGGTGAGCACTTGAAATGTGACTAGTTAAAAAGAGGAAGTGAATTTTTAATTTAACTTAAACAGCCACATGTGGCTAGTGGCTACTATACTGGGCAGTGAAGGCTACACCATCAACTATTATGAATCCCCCCTCCAAAAAAAAGAGGAAAAAAGGAATGGTTACTACAAAACAGCAAATAACAACAAAACAACAAACAGAGTCAGCGAGCCATAAGCAAACATACCCACAGCCTGCTCCCCTGCGGCTGACTCACAGATTCACAACTTCCTCATCCCACAGCCAGCCACAATACTGTCTCAGTTTGGCTCTGTCATCAAATGACCAAGATTTAGCTAAGCGGTAAAAGGAAGGAAGACTTCTATATCATAAATAATATGTAAACATCTGTATTCCTACATGGTGTAGTGGGAATAGTAGGACTGGGAGCATTTGCAATAAGCCTTTTCATTAACAAGGCTCAGACATGAAACTCATTCACCCGAGCCTTCAGTGGCTCCCTGATCATAAACTATTCATTGAAGTGCCAGTCAAGGATGGTTGTGCAAAAAGGAACCATGCAGACAGGGTTCCTGTCCTTCAGAGCAGCTGACCATGAAAACAAGCAATACTGACACCACAGGAGAAGGTTTCCAGTATAGCAGACTTTTTAAAGAGAGATTAAAATAGATGAGAAAACATAAATATACACTGTTCTGGGTTACTTACACTGTAGTAGCATCTCCAAATTTTAACATTTCCTTCCAAGTATCTGTATCAAAACCTTGGTAAATTCCATTGTTATTCACCACCAAAAGTATGATTGGCAAGTTGTACCTAAAATTGAGAGTAAAATATAAAGGAAATCATTTTTCATTCTGAAGCAATTTCTTTTCATTGGATTGAAATTTTAACTTGAAAATGGATAGTTTTCTATAAGCTTTTTTGTAATATTAGGGTAAGACCAAAAATTAAGCATTTGTTATCCTAATAAAGACTATCAAATTATTAACAGAAACATCATGGAGCAGTAGAAAGAATGCACAGTGGCTGGCAGACCTGGTCCCACCACTATGCAGCTACGGATCTCAGGAAAATGACTGAGCTTTTCTGACCCTTAGTTTTCACAGATCTGGCAGTTAATAAGAATGACACCTTCCATACTTAATTCCCTCTGAAGCACTTGTTCCTCACAACTGTCCTATAAGGTAGGAACTAGTATGACTCCTATCCCTACTTTAAAGGAGACTTAAGTTTGGTTAACAGACTTAACACTAGTCACCTGGGTCTGATGTGGTCAAGCCAGTATTTAAATCCAGGCCAACTGACCCAGAGGCCGTTCTTTTAACCACCAAGCTCTGCTATCTCCATGCAGAAAACAAGCTTTTATCAGACCAGAACTTTGTTTTCAGTGACCTAAAAACTACTCCCCAGTTTTGCAGGTTTTGGGCATGTGGTAGAGAGATCATGAACATGCTGTCCTGGATGAGACAGACCCCAGGGTATTTACCCTAGTATTCTCAGGACACAGCACAGTGCCATGCACGGGGCACCTGCCACATGGTGAACGCTTGGTAACTATTTGTTAGGCAAGTGGGTCTTGGGTATAATTTTTCATATTTTGGAGAAAGAAATGCTGACTCAGGATGCTGCTTTACCTGCAGATGGTTTCCACTTCCATGCCAGAAAATCCAAATGCACTGTCTCCTTCCACACAGATGACCCGCTGCCCTGGGTTTCTATCTTTAGCCACTAGAGCAGATGCAATGGCAAATCCCAAACCGACTCCCATTGTTCCGAAAGTACCAGCATCAAGCCTGTTGGGGAACAGAGCTAAAATGAAACCCTCTGGGGCATATCACAGATGGTGGGGTTGGCACAAATCTAGTCATTTTTACATGGCTCATGGAAAAATAAAGAACAATAAAACATTCTCCTTATTATTAAGTTTTTAGACTGTGAGGAACTAATTTGTTAAGGATAAGCAAATGAATGGGAGAAATCACTCATGATTTCTTGGAAGACTGTGAATATATCCTCCGAACACTGAGTATACAAATTATCACATGATCTCAGGACATACCAAGCATAGAAACACTACAAAACGTCACCTAAGAATACTTTTATGAAGTATGTCCTTACACTGGCCACGTATAATTTTCAAATGTTTTCTCAATCTGCTTTTTGTAGTTTCTAATTTAACACGTTCCAATTCATTATAATTTCCTTTACCTGTGACGAGGAAGGTAGTTTTGAAGTACAGTGCGCCCAATATCCATAGTATTTGCTCCTTCACTCACCACAAAACAGTCTCTGGGCAGTTGTTCTTGAATGTGGTAGAATACTGTGTAATAATTCATAGGCAGGGATTTTTTGAAAGCTAATTCCTAAAATATCAGAGGGAAATAGAATCAAATTAGATTAAGATACAGTGAAAATAAACAGCACCAATAAGCTACTTTCAAACTTACTTGCAACAGCCAAAGGCTATGAAATTCCCAAATGGCCACTAGATGATGACTCTGAGAATCTGTAAACAGTCCTAGGGGACAGCCTAAGAAAAATAGGTCCCAGTCCCAATTTGGGACACAATCAAATAAGGCAGGAAATATCCCTCTTCCTGGAGATCCACAACGCACACTAGCATATTAAAGACTAAGACGTCCTATAGTAAAGATAGCTGAAGACACTGGGTTAAGCAAAACTAAACAGTCTTATTTGAGCACTTTCAGGGAAACACTGCCTTAGAAAAAGTGAAAATTTTATTCTAGAATATTTTCATCTAAAATATGACCCTACATTTAAAATTAAAAATGAAGTCAGGGTTTTAGAAAATCTAATCTTTCCCCACATGGAAAGGGTCTTCACCCACTACTCTGGAGGGTCTCTAAATGGAGGGAAAACAGCAAGGTTATTGCCCTTGTCTAGCCAAATGCCTTTTAGAGCTTCAGCAGCAAAGCCCCACTGCCTCGTCACCTGTACTACTTTGGTCTGCTGGAGATCATACCCAAGATGGATGAGCGACCCTCCTATACTCATGCACCAGAGAAGAGAGGCAAGATCCTTCCACCTTAAACTAAGGTGATTCCTATGGAAAAGAAGGAATTAATCACTATACCATTCAGGAAAGAAAACTGAGACTGGCTCCTGATAGGAGAAAGTCATTGATTAAAATTCCAAAGAAAGAAAGAATCATGTAGAAACAACTCTACTTGTTTGGAAAATGCAAATTTATTCCAAGACGACTGATATATTAGGGAACAATGAGTAAAGCTGGAATTTCGTATTTGCTTATGAATGATTCCATCAGTTAGAAACACTACATGAACCCAGAAAACTGCACCCAGCTGAACCAAGATGCAGAGGAATACACAAAACAGCAAAAAAAAAAAAACCAGGAACAGCTGGAGAGGAGCTTCAAGACGGCAGAAGAGTAAGACATGGAGATCACCTTCCTCCCCACAAATACATCAGAAATACATCTACATGTGGAACAACTCCTACAGAACACCTACTGAACGCTGGCAGAAGACCTCAGACCTCCCAAAAGGCAAGAAAATCCCCACGTACCTGGGTAGGGCAAAAGAAAAAAAGAAATAGCAGAGACAAGAGAATAGGGATGGGACCTGCACCAGTGGGAGGGAGCTGTGAAGGAGGAAAGGTTTCCACACACCAGGAAGCCCCTTCGCGGGTGGAGACTGCGGGTGGTGGAGCGGGGAAGCTTCGGAGCCACGGAGGAGAGCACAGCAACAGGGGTGCAGAGGGTAAAGCAGACAGATTCCCGCACAGAGGATCGGTGCCCACTAGCACTCACCAGCCCGAGAGGCTTGTCTGCTTACCCGTGGGGGTGGGCGGGGGCTGGGAGCTGAGGCTTGGGCTTCGGAGGTCAGATCCCAAGGAGAGGACTGGGGTTGGCGGCGTGAACACAGCCTGAAGGGGGCTAGTGCGCCACAGCTAGCTGGGAGGGAATCCGGGAAAAGGTCTGGAGCTGCCAAAGAGGCAAGAGACTTTTTCTTGCCTCTTTGTTTCCTGGTGCGCGAGGAGAGGGGATGAACAGCACCGCTTAAAGGAGCTGCAGAGACGGGCACAAGCCGCGGCTATCAGCGCGGACCCCAGAGGCGGGCATGAAACGCTAAGGCTGCTGCTGCCGCCACCAAGAAGCCTGTGTGCGAGCACAGGTCACTATGCACACCGCCCCTCCCAGGAGCCTGTGCAGCCCACCACTGCCAGGGTCCTGTGATCCAGGGACAACTTCCCCGGGAGAATGCACGGCGCGCCTCAGGCTGGTGCAACGTCACACTGGCCTCTGCCGCCGCAGGCTCACCCCATACTCCGTACCCCTCCCTCCTCCAGCCTGAGTGAGCCAGAGCCCCTGAAGCAGCTGCTCCTTTAACCCCATCCTGTCTGAGCAAAGAACAGATGCCCTCAGGTGACCTACATGCAGAGGTGGGTCCAAATCCAAAGCTGAACCCCAGGAGCTGTGCGAACAAAGAAGAGAAAGGGAAGTCTCTCCCAGCAGCCTCAGGAGCAGTGGATTAAATCTCCACAATCAACTTGATGTACCTGCATCTGTGGAATACCTGAACAGACAACGAATCATCCCAAATTCAGGAGGTGGACTTTGGGAGCAATGATATACATATTTTTTTCCCTTTTTCTCTTTTTGTGAGTGTGTATGTGTATGCTTCTGTGTGTGATTTTGTCTGTATAGCTTTGCTTTTACCATTTGTCCTAGGGTTCTGTCTGTCCTTTTTTTTTTTAGTATCGTTTTTAGCACTTGTTATCATTGGTGGATTTGTTTTTTGGTTTGGTTGCTCTCTTCTTTCTTTCTCTCTTTTTTTTTTATCACTTTAAAAAAATTTTTTTTAATAATTTATTTTAATTATTTTATTTTATTTTATTTTATCTTCTTCTTTCCTTTTTTTCTCCCTTTTATTCTGAGCCACATGGATGACAGGCTCTTGGTGCTCCAGCCAGGTATCAAGGCTGTGCCTCTGAGGTGGGAGAGCCTAGTTCAGGACACTGGTCCACAAGAGACCTCCCAGCTCCACGTAATACCAAACGGCGAAAATCTCTCAGAGATCTCCATCTCAACATCAAGACCCAGCTTCACTCAACGACCAGCAAGCTACAGTGCTGGACACCCTATGCCAAACAACTAGCAAGACAGCAACACAACCCCCTCCATTAGCAGAGAGGCTGCCTAAAATCACAATAAGGCCACAGACACCCCAAAACACACCACCAGACGTGGACCTGCCCACCAGAAAGACAAGATCCAGCCTCATCCACCAGAACACAGGCACTAGTCCCCTCCACCAGGAAGCCTACACAACCCACTGAACCAATCTTAGCCACTGGGACAGACACCAAAAACAACAGGAACTATGAACCTGCAGCCTGCGAAAAGGAGACCCCAAACACAGTAAGTTAAGCAAAATGAGAAGACAGAGAAACTCACAGCAGATGAAGGAGCAAGGCAAAAACCCACCAGACCTAACAAATGAAGAGGAAATAGGCAGTCTACCTGAAAAAGAATTCAGAATAATCATAGTAAAGATGATCCAAAATCTTGTAAATAGAATGAAGAAAATACAAGAAACGTTTAACAAGGACCTAGAAGAACTAAAGAACACACAACAGTGAAGAACCACACAATAAATGAAATGAAAAATTCTCTAGAAGGGATCAATAGCAGAATAACTGAGGCAGAAGAACGGATAAGTGACCTGGAAGATAAAGTAGTGGAAATAACTACTGCAGAGCAGAATAAAGAAAAAAGAATGAAAAGAATTGAGGACAGTCTCAGAGACCTCTAGGACAACATTAAACACACCAACATTTGAATTATAGGGGTCCCAGAAGAAGAAGAGAAAAAGAAAAGGACTGAGAAAATATTTGAAGAGATTATAGTTGAAAACTTCCCTAATATGGGAAAGGAAATAGTTAATCAAGTCCAGGAAGCACAGAGAGTCCCATACAGGATAAATTCAAGGAGAAACACACCAAGACACATATTAATCAAACTATCAAAAAATAAATACAAAGAAAAAATATTAAAAGCAGCAAGGGAAAAACAACAAATAACACACAAGGGAATGCCCATAAGGATAACAGCTGATCTTTCAGCAGAAACTCTGCAAGCCAGAATGGAGCGGCAGGACATATTTAAAGTGATGAAGGAGAAAAACCTACAACCAAGATTACTCTACCCAGCAACGATCTCATTCAGATTTGATGGAGAAATTAAAACCTTTACAGACAAGCAAAAGCTAAGAGAATTCAGCACCACCAAACCAGCTTTACAACAAATGCTAAAGGAACTTCTCTAGGCAGGAAACACAAGAGAAGGAAAAGACCTACAATAACAAACCCAAAACAATAAAGAAAATGGTAATAGGAACATACGTATTGATAATTACCTTAAATGTAAATGGATTAAATGCTCCAACCAAAACACATAGACTGGCTGAATGGATACAAAAACAAGACCTGGGGGCTTCCCTGGTGGCGAAGTGGTTGAGAATCTGCCTGCTAGTGCAGGGGACACGGGTTCGAGCCCTGGTCTGGGAAGATCCCACATGCCGCGGAGCAACTAAGCCCGTGAGCCAAAACTACCAAGCCTGCGCGTCTGGAGCCTGTGCTCTGCAACAAGAGAGGCCGCGATGGTGAGAGGCCCGCGCACCGCGATGAAGAGTGGCCCCCGCTCTCCGCAACTGGAGAAAGCCCTCGCACAGAAACGAAGACCCAACACAGCCAAAAATAAATAAATAAATAAATAAATTTATTAAAAAAAAAAAACAAACAAAAAAAACCAGACCTGTATATATGCTGTCTACAAGAGACCCACTTCAGACCTAGGGACACATACAGACTGAAACTGAGGGGATGGAAAAAGATATTCCATGCAAATGGAAATCAAAAGAAAGCTGGAGGAGCAATTCTCATACCAGACAAAACAGACTTTAAAATAAAGACTATTACAAGAGATAAAGAAGGACACTACATAATGATGAAGGGATCAATCCAAGAAGAAGATATAACAATTGTAAATATTTAGGCACCCAACATAGGAGCACCTCAATGCACAAGGCAAACGCTAACAGCCATAAAAGGGGAAATCGACAGTAACACAATAATAGTAGGGGACTTAAACACCCCACTTTCACTAATGGACACATCATCCAAAATGAAAATTAATAAGGAAACACAAGCTTTAAACGATACATTAAACATGATGGACTTAACTGATATTTATAGGACATTCCAAACAAAAACAACTGAATACACTTTCTTCTCAAGTGCTCATGGAACATTCTCCAGGATAGATCATATCTTGGGTCACAAATCAAGCTTGGTAAATTTAAGAAAACTGAAATCGCATCAAGTATCTCTTTTGACCACAACGTTATGAGACTGGATATCAATTCCAGGAAAAAATCTGTAAAAAATACAAACACATGGAGGCTAAACAATACACTATTAAATAACCAAGAGATTATTGAAGAAATCAAAGAGGAAATAAAAAAATACCTAGAGACAAATGACAATGAAAACACAACAACCCAAAACCTATGGGATGCAGCAAAAACAGTTCTAAGAGGGAAGTTTATAGCAATACAATCTTACCTCAAGAAACAAGAAACATTTCAAATAAACAACCTAACCTTACACCTAAAGCAATTAGAGAAAGAACAAAAAAACCCCAAAGTTAGCAGAAGGAAAGAAATCATGAAGATCAGATCAGAAATCAATGAAAAAGCAATAAAGGAAACGATAGCAGAGATCAATAAAACTAAAAGCTGGTTCTTTGAGAAGATAAACAAAACTGATAAACCATTAGCCAGACTCATCAAGAAAAAAAGGGAGAAGACGCAAATCAACAGAATTAGAAATGAAAAAGGAGAAGAAACAACTGACACTGCAGAAATACAAAGGATGATGTGAGATTACTACAAGCAACTATATGCCAATAAAATGGACAACCTGGAAGAAATGGACAAATTCTTAGAAATGCACAACCTTCTGAGACTGAACCAGGAAGAAGTAGAAAATATGAACAGACCAATCACAAGCACTGAAACTGAAACTGTGATTTAAAATCTTCCAGCAAACAAAAGTCCAGGACCAGATGGCTTCACAGGCGAATTCTAGCAAACATGTAGAGAAGAGCTAACACCTATCCTTATCAAACTCTTCCAAATATAGCAGAGGGAGGAACACTCCCAAACTCATTCTACAAGGCCACCATCACCCTGATACCAAAAACAGACAAAGATGTCACAAAGAAAGAAAACTACAGGCCAATATCACTGATGAACATAGATGCAAAAATCCTCAACAAAATACTAGCAAACAGAATCCAACAGCACATTAAAAGGATCATACACCATGATCAAGTGGGGTTTATCCCAGGAATACAAGGATTCTTCAATATATGCAAATCAATCAATGTGATACACCACATTAACAAACTGAAGGAGAAAAACCATATGATCATCTCAATAGATGCAGAGAAAGCTTTTGACAAAATTCAACACCCATTTATGATAAAAACCCTGCAGAAAGTAGGCATAGAGGGAACTTTCCTCAACATAATAAAGGCCATATATGACAAACCCACAGCCAACATCGTCCTCAATGGAGAAAAACTGAAACCATTTCCACTAAGATCAGGAACAAGACAAGGTTGCCCACTCTCACTACCATTATTCAACATAGTTTTGGAAGTTTTAGCCACAGCAATCAGAGAAGAAAAAGAAATAAATGGAATCCAAATCGGAAAAGAAGAAGTAAAACTGTCACTGTTTGCAGATGACATGATATTATACATAGAGAATCCTAAAGATGCTACCAGAAAACTACTAGAGCTAATCAATGCATTTGGTAAAGTAGCAGAATACAAAATTAATGCACAGAAATCTCTTGCATTCCTATACATTAATGATGAAAAATCTGAAAGTGAAATTAAGAAAACACTCCCGTTTACCATTGCAACAAAAAGAATAAAATACCTAGGAATAAACCTACCTAAGAAGACAAAAGACCTGTATGCAGAAAATTATAAGACACTGATGAAAGAAATTAAACATGATACAAATAGATGGAGAGATATACCATGTTCTTGGATTGGAAGAATCAACATTGTGAAAATGACTCTACTACCCAAAGCAATCTACAGATTCAATGCAATCCCTATCAAACTACCAATGGCATTTTTCACATAACTAGAACAAATAATTTCACAATTTGTATGGAGACACAAAAGACCCCGAATAGCCAAAGCAATATGGAGAAAGAAAAACGGAGCTGGAGGAATCAGGCTCCCTGACTTCAGACTATACTACAAAGCTACAGTAATCAAGACAGTATGGTACTGGCACAAAAACAGAAATATAGATCAATGGAACAGGATAGAAAGCCCAGAGATAAACCCACACACATATGGTCACCTTATCTTTGATAAAGGAGGCAAGCATATACAGTGGAGAAAAGACAGCCTCTTCAATAAGTGGTGCTGGGAAAACTGGACAGCTACATGTAAAAGAACGAAATTAGAGCACTCTCTAACACCATACACAAAAATAAACTCAAAATGGATTAAAGACCTAAGTGTAAAGCCAGACACCATCAAACTCTTAGAGGAAGACATAGGCAGAACACTCTATGACATAAATCACAGCACGGTCCTTTTTGACCCACCTCCTAGGCAAATGGAAATAAAAACAAAAATGAACAAATGGGACCTAATGAAACTTAAAAGCTTTTGCACAGCAAAGGAAACCATAAACAAGAACGAAATGACAACCCTCATAATGGGAGAAAATATTTGCATATGAAGCAACTGACAAAGGATTAATCTCCAAAATTTACAAGCAGCTCATGCAGCTCAACATGAAAAAAACAAACAACCCAATCCAAAAATGGGCAGAAGACCTAAACAGACATTTCTCCAAAGAAGATATACAAATTGCCAACAAACACATGAAAGAATGTTCAACATCATTAATCATTACAGAAATGCAAATCAAAACTACAGTGAGATATCATCTCACACCGGTCAGAATGGCCATCATCAAAAAATCTACAAACAATAAATGCTGGAGAGGGTGTGGAGAAAAGGGAACCCTCTTGCACTGTTGGTGGGAATGTAAATTGATACAGCCTCTATGGAGAACAGTATGGAGGTTCCTTAAAAAACTAAAAATAGAACTACCATACGACCCAGCAATCCCACTACTGGGCATATACCCTGAGAAAACCATAATTCAAAAAGAGTCATGCACCAAAATGTTCGTTGCAGCCCTATTTACAATAACCAGGACATGGAAACAACCTAAGTGTCCATCAGCAGATGAATGGATAAAGAAGATGTGGCACATATATACAATGGAATATTACTCAGCCATAAAAAGAAATGAAACTGAGTTATTTGTAGTGAGGTGGATGGACCTAGAGTCTGTCATAGAGAGTGAAGTAAGTCAGAAGGAGAAAAACAAATACCGTATGCTAACACATATATATGGAATCTAAAAAAGAAAAAAAAATGGTCATGAAGAACCTAGGGGCAAGACGGGAGTAAAGACACAGACCTACTAGAGAATGGACTTGAGGATACGGGGAGGGGGAAGGTTAAGCTGGGACAAAGTGAGAGAGTGGCATGGACATATATACACTACCAAACGTAAAATAGATAGCTAGTGGGAAGCAGCCGCATAGCACGGGGAGATCAGCTCGGTGCTTTGTGACCACCTAGAGGGGTGGGATAGGGAGGGTGGGAGGGAGGGAGACACAAGAGGGAAGAGATATGGGGACATATGTATATGTATAACTGATTCACTTTGTTATAAAGAAGAAACTAACACACCACTGTAAAGCAATTATACTCCAATAAAGATGTTAAAAAAAATCAGGAACAACTTTTCTCACAATCAAAGAGGAAACACTATCCATATACAAAGACTTTAAACAAAAATTGCCAAATCCTGCAGAAGTGGCTCATTTTAGTGCTAACAGTGGATGGTTTGGTAGTTTCATACATTACTATAAATTCTAAAGCCTTCAGCTATCAGGCAGAGCCATGAATGCAGATGAGGAAGTTGCAAAAGAATTTCCAGCAGTGATACAGAAGTTAATTGAAAAAGAAAGCTACAAATGGTCTCACTAACATTAAATGAAATGAAATAAACGTGAGGGGATGGATGTGTTAATTAACTAGATGGGGCGAACTCTTTCACAGTGTGTGTATCAATGCACCATGATGTACCTTTAAATATCTTACCATTTTATACGTCAATTACACCTCCATAGGGACCTCCCTGGTGGCTCAGTACTTAAGAATCTGCCTGCCAATGCAGGTGACACGGCTTTGAGCCCTGGTCCGGGAATATCCCACATGTCACAGAGCAACTAAGATCGTGCATCACAACTACTGAGCCTGCGCTCTAGAGTCCATGAGCCACAACTACTGAGCCCACGTGCCGCAACTACTGAAGCCCAAGCACCTAGAGCCTGTGCTCCGCAACAAAGAGAAGCCACCACAATGAGAAGCCACAACGAAGAGTAGCCCCCGCTCACCGCAACTAGAGAAAGCCCACGCACAGCAACAAAGACCCAACGTGGGCAAAAATAAATAAATTAATTAATTAAAAAAATTATACCTCAATAAAGCGGAAATTTAAAAAAAAAGAAAAAGGTGGCTATACATTAGATCAAATTTTCAGTTTTGATGAAACACCTGTCTATTATAAATGCATGCCTTGGGGGCTTCCCTGGTGGCGCAGTGGTTGAGAATCTGCCTGCCAATGCAGGGGACACGGGTTCGAGCCCTGGTCTGGGAAGATCCCACATGCCGCAGAGCAACTGGGCCCGTGAGCCACAATTGCTGAGCCTGCGTGTCTGGAGCCTGTGCTCCACAACAAGAGAGGCCGCGATGATGAGAGGCCTGCGCACCGCGATGAAGAGTGGTCCCCACTTGCCACAACTAGAGAAAGCCCTCGCACAGAAGCGAAGACCCAACACAGCCATAAATAAATTAAATAAATAAAAATAAATAAATAATTTAAAAAGAAAAAAAAACTTCGCATTTCATTTAAAAAAAAATAAAAAAATAAAAAAAATAAATGCATGCCTTGGAGGACTTATATCTTTCAGGACAAACATGCCCCAGGATTTAAGGTTCCAAAAGATCTCTTGTGATTTGGTGCCAAGGTCAAACTGAGGACAAGGAGCCACACCCATCCACATTGGCTCTGTCGACTCTGTGTCCAATGTCAGATCCCCTCTTTCTACCGCTTCACAGTAACTCACGAGCTATAACCTTTCCAATGCCCACTTCCACAAGAAACTTCAGGTGCCATGTTTATTGTAATACATATATGAATGTGTGTGTGTGTGTGTATCTTACACATTGTGATTTTAGGAATGCAAATGTCATGCTATGACAGAACTAACTCAACCATGGACCTGAAGCATTCTTGAGTTTCAGTGGGTCCCATATTACCTTGGATAAAGCTTCATTGCTCTTCATTTTTTCTCTCAGAATTTTCCACCACTTGCTCTCAGGAGGATACTGCCATGGTGTTTTCTCAAATTGTTCTAAAAGCTAAAAAACCAGAAACTTTTTCTTTCCTTTTTGAAAATAAACTTAAATCATACTAGCGTAAAAATCTCTTCTAAAAAAGACAATACAGCTACACTATCCTACCTTTCACATCACTCATACTCTGTTTTTCCTCTGGGCAGTAAACAACTGACAGAAGATAAACAGGTACCACGGAAAGCTTCTGCTTGGTTCAGTGATGACTTCTACCAGTAACTGGGATCCCATAAGACAAAGCAGACCTGTAACCCCCTCCATACTTCACAGGCAGGGGGGCTCGTAAGCCTTCCTCTGCCTCTGACTATAGAAGGAAAATCACCCTGCCAAAGAACCCCTGCAAGAAGACTCATAGCCCCAATACCTAGGGATTCCCATGATACAGACCAAATGCTCCAGAGTATTTTAATATTGGGGATTACATCCTAATTTTTATAATCATGATAATGATACCAATTTGTATCCAAAGTCATGTGACAAATGTGCCTATATTTTATCTGTCACAGTGAAATGTATAAATTATATACAAGTAATAAGAATCTGGATAAGTTACTGATTACAGTTTGAAGAGTAAAAATCTCTTTATTGCCTAAAGAAATACTAAGTTAGATTTTTTTCCAGTACGTAAAGCCATTTCTTGGCTGTAAGTTCAATTCCTCTGGAAGCTGTTTTATAATCTTTCAGATAGCTGAAATCAGTTTGCCGGCTGAATGCCTCTAAATTTTCAATCACCTTTCAAAAATGCTTAACTTACCCACATACAAATTATCTATACATAAGGAGTTGGATTTACCAAGTTCCATAGTTATATTTAAGAATAGCTTTCCATCATAAATTTTATTTAAAATAGATATTAATAGACCTGTCACCAAGTGAATCAAGATTGAAACATTTTCAAGAACTGATTTCCCTAAAGACCAAGCCACGTAAACTGAAACCCAGGCAAAAGCTCTCACCTGTTTAGTAACAGCATGTATGTCTCCTAGCAAGGTCACAGCAGGTCTTACATTATTCCCCAACTCTTCTGCACAGATATCAACCTAAAAAAGAGGCAAGACTAAAGAACAAGCTGTGTTTATTCTTAAAAATCTTTAAGAATTAAGACAATAAATGGACTGTGCATGTTACACATAAGCATATGATTAAGATTTGATATTCAAGAAGTTCCTTGATAAAAGTATAAATCCGCAGAACTATATGAGTATCATAGCTAGTATAGAAACCTCACTATCACTTCAAGAAGTAAAATTGCTGTGTCAGTTAGGCTTGAACATTTAAAATTTTATTAAACCTTGTGTAATTGTTCTTAAAAAAAAAAAAGAAACCTCAGTATCTTCCCTCATTTTAAAATCTACTCCAGGGACTTCCCTGGTGGTGCAGTGGTTAAGAATCCGCCTGCCAATGCAGGGGATGCGGGTTCGAGCCCTGGTCCGGGAAGATCCCACATGCCAAGGAGCAACTAAGCCCGTGGGGCACAACTACTGAGCCTGCGCTCTAGAGCCCGCGAGCCACAACTACTGAGCCTGCGTGCCACACCTACTGAAGCCTGCGTGCCTACAGCCCGTGTGGCTAGAGAAAGCCCGTGGGCAGCAATGAAGACCCAACACAGCCAAAAATCAATAAATAAAAATAAAAAAAAAAATCTACTCTGTAGAACTTTAGTATTGTTCCACTATACTCACAGGAATGCATTTGACTTGATCAATTACAGTTTTGAATGTAATGAATAATAAGGTTCTACTTAATTACCCTGGAATTCTTATTCAGAGCAGGAGTTCTCAAATTTCAGCATATATCAGAACCGCCCGGTAGGCCTGTTAAGCCACAGACTGCAAGAATCCACCTCAGAGTTTCTGACCTCAAGAGGTCTGGGGTGGGGCCCAAAAATGTACATTTCTAACAGGTTTCCCAGGAGGTGCCGATGCTGCTGGTCCAGGAACCACATTTTGAGACCCACTCCCAGGGAACGGCATGATTACGTCCTATTTACTCAGAAGCTCCATTTCTGGATGGCCATGGGCAAGCTTCATGGAAAACAGCTTCTTCGAGGAAAAGTAATTTAGGCACCCCAAAGCGGATGCACTTTATTCTGTAATCAAGAGGCAGCATCTTCCAGTACAATCCAGGTCTTGCTTGTTTGTGGTTTTAGTTTTCAATGGCCCCTATTAGAAGTTGACTTAGGAAGTAAAAGGTAAGCAGGGAGAAGACAGCAATTGCAGCGAGGCCATTAAAATACCTTTACACAATCTGTGTAGGGCAAACAGGTTTGTAGGCAGTACTTTTCACATCAGTAAGGAAACTGGTTTATGAAGAGGGGTCATAAAGATACAAGAGCTTATTCCAAACACATAGTTTTAGCACCACTGTTTAGAGATTTCCAGCCAAAGGGTGTTTGAAGGTTTTGGAATCTAAAAGAATAACTTGATCCCTAACAATGCTGAATGTTTTGTTCTAATCTACCTCCTACTTGAACCTCTTTTGTCTACCTTTAAATATACTTGAACTATGAAGAAGAGACAAATTATGCTTTTCAAACTATTTAAAACTTGATTTTGAAAGGTTTCCTGGTTAGCAGTAAAGTGGTACATTATGTTTCATAGGCTTGAAAAGGCAGCTTACTTTGGTACCTGTAATTATGCCAGACAATTTATAAAATTCTACCTTTGTAAAAAGAGAAACAGTTCTTTACAAAAGCCAAGAAGAAAGTGGAGCTGATAACGGCTGAGAGAATAATAAACTACACATAGCTCTGATTTTAAATCTCTCCTCTTAGGACTTCCCTGGTGGCACAGTGGTTAAGAATCTGCCTGCCAATACAGGGGACGTGGGTTCGAGCCCTGGTCCGGGAAGATCCCACATGCCAAGGAGCAACTAAGCCCGTGTGCCACAACTACTGAGCCTGCACTCTAGAGCCTGCGAGCCACAACTACTGAGCCTGCGTACAACAACTCCTGAAGCCTGTGCGCCTAGAGCCTGTGCTCCACAACAAGAGAAGCCACTGCAGTGAGAAGCCCGCGCACTGCAATGAAGATTAGCCCCCGCTCGCTGCAACTAGAGAAAGCCCAAGTGCAGCAATGAAGACCCAACGCAGCCAAAAATCAATCAATCAATCAATTAATCTCTCCTCTTTGAGTACCTGGATAAACTTCACATCTGGCTGATATCTTGGAGGCAGTCCAAAATGTAAAATCCAATTTAATCTGGCACCAAATAACACAATTACATCAGCAAATTGCAAAGCCCTATTAAAAAGAAAAATCTGATATAACAAAAAGGATATCTACATTCTTATTTGAATTATTCTAAAGTTAATTTCTAAAGTATTTGGAAAAGTCTAAATAATTTGGATCTTGTACTGGTCTTGAGAATCAGCTTATACGGTAAATTTGATCTTTCAAACTGAAATAATTTATGAAGCCATTCTATTTAAATCTAATCCAAAAGATGAAATAAGTAGAAAATACTACCATAAGACTTTATCTATACTCTGTATCATTTATTACTTTTTTATCATTAGAAAAATTAATACAAGTATACTGTAGATAATCTGGAAAAAGCAGAAAAGTATAAAGAAAAAGCCAAAATCTCCCAATAATACTATCAACTTATAAACTATTATTAATATCCTGGCATAATTTCATCTAGTCTTTTTTTCTACACATGTGTATTTTTATATAGTTGAGCTTATATACTAAATACTGTCTCATGCACTTTTGCTTATCATAAATGTTTTCCTTTATCATTAAGTTCTTCTTAAATACAAATTTTAAAGGCTACACATTTTGTTGAACACAAATTTATTTCACCTCTTCTCAACTGCTGGATATTTTCTTTGTTATTAACAGTACTGGGTTGCACATCTTCATTTGAATCTTAATATATACTTCATATTGATTCCTTGAAGCAGGTATTTTTATGATGATTGATTCACTTTCCCCAACTGCTTTCAAAAAATATTACACCAAGTATATTTCTAATGGTTTTATATATCTTAGTATTTTTGTCACTATAACTTCAATTTTTTGATATTTACTTTGATGTCCACTCTGATATTAATAACCCTTGCTCTCCTTTTGTTTACCTCATGCGTCTTTGCTTGCTTTTACACTGTGTCATTTTGTTGCCGATGTGGCTCTAATGATGCATACAACTGTCATTATTATTGATCCAATTGAAACGTCATGCCTTTTTCCAGGATAATTTTTATTATAATAATTGTCGTGGGTTTTCTTTTTTCTACTTCTTGGCTATTTCCCATTTTTCTTATCTTTTGTCCAAAGAGGATCTGTTTTTTTTTTTTTGCTTTTACCTTCTGCAGTGGCTTATGCTATTTTTCACAGAAATTCAGTTATTATTTCAACTATATAGTCAAAAAAGCTATCCTCATATACTGTTTTGGTCCTGTAGGACCCAATTTAACTAACAGATAAAAACTGAAAATGGAAGGATAGATTTGCTTATAGATACTCCAAAACTTGAAATTGTTGATACTTGAAATTGTTGATACAATTATTTACAGCCCCTTACAATCTTTTCTATATTATTAATGTCATTAATATTATCTTCTTAAAATTCAACAGGAATGAAGATAAACTTCAGCTCAACCCAAGTTAAAGTATATTAAAAGAAAAAAACATTGTAATAATTAATTTGGCTACTGTATAATGTATACTAATATGAAAAAAGTAAACGTATAAGCTTATTAAAATAGCATTAAATGAGCAACATTAAAGATTGAACAGGAAACATGACATTTAAAAACCCCTCAAAATTAGTTTAGCGTTTGCATGACAACATGAAAATTACCAAATGTAGAACAGTGGTAAACTGTGGAGAGGGAGGGAGGAAATGGGATCAGGTAAGATATGCAGGGACTACAAACAAATCTGTAATTTTTTGTTTCTTAAAAGAAAAACTTAAAGCAACACATACTACTTAATATTATATTTGATAAAGTTGAGTGGTGGTTACATAGTGCTCATTAAATTACTCTTTCGTTTGTATATTTATAGTATTTCATAATAAAGAAATTTAAAAAAAAACACATGGTTTATCAGAAAGTGTGTTTTAAAAATTTAAAAAGAAGAGGGGCTTCCCTGGCGGTCCAGTGGATAAGACTCCAAGCTCCCACTGCAGGGGGCGTGGGTTTGATCCCTGGTTGGGGACTAAGATGCCACATGTGGCAGGGCAAAAAAAAAACAGTAAAAAGAATGAGGTGAAGTCAATTAAAAAAAAAAAAATCTAAGAAGAAGAGACTTCCAGTGCCAGCCAAGGCTGGGTAATCCCACTCCAGCCTAGCTCTCCCACTGATACAGTGGAAACTCTGAACAAACTAGAAAAAGCAACTACCTGAGGCTTCTGAAAAGTAAACAACAGTAGGTGGACCGGGACGAGATCAAAGAAGTGACCCATGCAGGTGGTGAGTTTTTAAGGTTCTCCCCTCTTTTATCTCTTTGCTTTGATTCAGAGCAGTCCTAGTTGCAGAACTAAAGGAAAGCAAAAACTTGGAGAGAAACCATGTCTTTTTGGCCAGAAGATCAGGAAAAGGGACCCTGCATGCCTGAGAGCATGGGGGGAAAGCTCCAAAATTTTCTTTTTCTCTATTTCTCTCTCACAGCTGTGCTGTGAGGGCAGCACAGCGGCACTGTGGTAAGTCCTAAGCAGCTAAAATCCCAAGAGAAACTTCATTTTTCAGGCAAGAGGAACTGGGAAAAGGGGCCCCTGTGGTCTGGAGAATATGGGGGCATCCCCCTTATCTTTCATCTTTCTTTTTTTTCCTGCCACTTTGCCTCAAAGGCAGCACCTGTTGTGTGGTACGATAAGGTAGCAGCAAGGGCCAGGAAAAGGGACTCTGGGAAATGGGTGGGCTATGTCTTAAGAGAGAAAAGGAATCCCTAGTTCTGGATATTAACCAGCATGTTTATATCCAGAACTGGGGCTGGGGCTCACCCCTGGGCTGGGCATGTGTGGACAGACCCAAAGGAGCATAGCAAAGGCTTTGGAAATCAACTGACCCTGGAACCATGCTCACAGTGAGTGAGTGAGTCAGAACCTGCAGTCTGAATCTAACCAAGCTAACTGCTTGCTAAAACAAACAAACAAAATCAGCATTCTACAGAGGATTTTGGTATGACCTAGAATCTCACAACACAGTATTCAAAATTCTAGGATACAATCCAAAACTACTCAAAACACAAAGAACCAGAATAATGTAACCAATTTCAAAAGAAAATATAATGAATAGATGCCAATTGTACTGATGACCCAGATGTTAGAATCAGTAAACACATACTTTAAATCAGCTATTATAACTATGTTCCATAAGGTAAACAAAAATACTCTTGAAATAAATGGGAAGATAAACATTCTCCGCAGAGAAATAGAACATATAAAGTAGACAAAAGGATTAAAAAGAATTAAACAGTTATTCAGGGACCTATGGGACAATATCAACATGCCTACTATTTGTGTTACTCCAGAAAGGAGAAAGAGGTCGGTGTAGAAAAAAATATTTGAAGAAATAACGGCCAAAATCTTTCCAAATTTGGTGAAAGGTATCAATGTACAGATTCAAGAAGATTAGAGAACCCCAAACAGGATAAACTAAAAGAAAACCGTGTCCAGACACATCATAATCAAACTGCTGAGAAACAAAGATAAAAAAAAATTCTGGAAGGAGCCACAGAAAGACAACTACATCAGCCAACAGAGATTCAAATGACTACAGATTTCTCATCTGAAACCATGAGAGTCAGGAGATAGAGGACAACATCTTTAAAGTGTTGAAAAGTCTAAAAAGAAACAGATGTGCTTAAAATTATGTGATTCTTTCAGAACTTCTCCTAGATTCATTAAAGTCACAAAATAATTTAAATTAGCCTGGAATCTGCCAAGCCATTGTATTTAAAGTCTGGAGCGCCACGTACCTGGACCTGGCAGCACCTACACAGTTTGGATGGTTGTCAGGGATAACACCCTTTCCCATGGGGGTGGGCAGAAATGGCAATTTACATTGCTCCACCAATTTCCTGATACTCTCCTCTGCACGGGCATAAGCAGCACCTACAAGAAATCGAAATGTATTGGACAAGTCAGTTAAGCTCCAGACACTGTGACCCTTAAAATAGTTCATGTGAAATTGCTTTTAGAACTTCTCAAACATTCTCCTGCTCAGGGCTTAAACTCAAAACAAATTGTGACTATGGTTTTTGTTTTTTGGCCACGCCACGCGGCACGTGGGATCTTAGTTCCCCGACCAGGGATCAAACCTGTGCCCCTGCAGTGGAAGTGCAGAGTCTTAACCACTGGACCACCAGGGAAGTCCTGTGACTACGGTTTTTATCTTTGGTATTTTACAATGTTTAAGAGGGCAATAGTTCTAATTTCCCCCCCAAGTAATATTATCAATTATTCTGAACGACGTCTACCCCCAAACAAAGGTTGCACTTCACATCTCTTGCTGCTCTTAACTGTCAGTTCTATGCTACTTTCCTATTGGATTACTACTCACAATTCCCTGGACACACATCTACTGGTAGGCGCAGGTGGGAAAGGAAGGACTTTGCCCTGACAGGGAAGAGCAACCTCACACGTTGCTCCCCACCACCAGCTAACCAGGACTGCACAGTCATCTAGTCTGCATATGGAAATTCTAACAAGGCGCCTGCGTTTCTAAAGCTCTGTAGATCGCTTCATAGGCTCTATAATCCTGTGATCACAACAGGACTAACTCGAATGGGTCACATCATTTGTTTTTACAGTTGTGTGCCTGCAGAATAACCATATGCTTTATGCCCTCAGTGGCACTGAAAACAACTTACTGTTTGAATATAGAAATGATTTCGTTTCTAATGTCATCAAGGCCATCGTTTTAGCTATTTAACTTTATGCTCTTTCTGAGGGTTAGTAGAATATTACTCCATATCCAGAACTTATAATTCTCTACTGAGTCTCAGTAAATAGTATAGTATGTTCAGATTCAATTTAATGCTCCCCCCTATAAAACTACCTTAGAATCTTTTGTCATCCATGTAGGATGAAAAATAATCCATTTTTTTTAATCCAGAAAGTTTCCTTCTATTCTCCTTCTTGCCTCAATATTTGTCCATTCAGTTCCCTCTTCCTGGACTGCGTGGGTTCTCTGTGTCCACTCAGTGACCGGTCACCCATTTTTTCAAGGGGTGGCTACAGCGTCATCTCTTCTGAACGGTCTTTCCACACCACCTACACAAGAACATTGTTGCTGCTTCCCCTGGGAATCCACCTCAGCTCTCTACACACACCCCACTTATTTGTGACCAGGTCTGTCTACTTATAAGTAGGAACCATTATTTCTCTATATACCTCACAAATGTTTTCTATAATCCCTGCCTTATCATAAAGACTCATTAAATGGTGGTTAAAGGAAGTACAAAAACTAGCATCCACTGAGCTCTATTATTTTGTTGTTTAATTGTAACAATACTGTTGAGGTAGCTAATCTCTATTTTACAAGTGAGGTAACTGAGACTCAAAGCAGTTTTTGCCAAGGTCACAGAGCTAATATATCACATAGCTGTACACAACTCAGCTCTGACTTCAATTTTTTTCTGTTGTCCACCATTTTTACTAAAACTGTTTTTACTTTCTATGTAGTTATTTCCTAAGTAGTTGATAAATGACTAGCATGGTCATAGATGATTCACAGCCCCCTCAGGTCTAGAACATATAATGGATACTATAATAAATTGCTGACATGCGTATAAATTGGTACAATACCTTGGGAGAAAGCAATCGGACAATATGCTCCAAAGGCCTTAAAATATGAATACATTTTAACTTAGTTAATTTTCTTTCTGGGAATCTATCTTATATCCTAAATATGGAAAAAGCTTTAAGTACAAACGAGTCTGTTGCAGCTATTCTAAACACAAACAAAAACTGGCAAAGATTTAAATATTTGCCAGTAAAGTATTAGTATATACATGAATGGACATTAAAAATATTTGGGAAAAAATCTAAGACCATGAGAAAATGTTATTCTAACGTTAAATGAATTAAGTATAATATGAAACTGTCTAATAGAGTGGCCATTTGACCCAGCAATCCCACTCCTAGGTACATACTGAAGAGAACTGAAAATATACATCCACACAAACATTTGTACATGAATGTTCATAGCAACATTTTTCACAGCAGTTCAAAAGTGGAAACATCCCAAATGTCCATTAACTATGAATGGATTAAATTAAATGTGGTATATCCATACAATGGAATAATAACAATAATAACTATGAATTACACTTATTATTATATTATAATTATAATAAATATATTATCACTATTATTCAGCAATAAAAAGAAATGATGTACTGATACACGCTACAACATGGATGAACCTTGAAAACATTACGCTAAATCAAAAAGGTCAGTCACAAAGGACCATACATTATATGATTCTATTTAAAAGACGTGTCCAAATAGGCAAATCTATAGAGACAGAAAACAGATTCACGGTTGCTTGGGGCAGAGGGCAAAGGAGGTTTGGGGTGACAGCTAAGGGATGTGGGGTTTGGGGGAGGGTAATGACAATATTCTAAAATTGATTGTGGTGATGGATGCACAACTTTGTAAATATACTAAAAGATATTAGATTGTATACTTAAAAAAAAACTGTCTATACAGTATGGTCACAATGTATAAAATATACATGCAAAAAGGAATACAAAAGTACTACATGTTAAAATGTAGTACTTCTTTGGATGAAGGGATTTCTTCTTTCTAATCTTCTGGATTTTCCAAATTTTTAATAATATGCATGTGTAATCTTCATAATGGAAAAAAACACATTTTATTCATAAGAAATGTAATAGGGACTTCCCTGGTGACGCAGTGGTTAAGAATCTACCTGCCAATGCAGGGAACACGGGTTCGATCCCTGGTCTGGGAAGATCCCACACGCCAAGGAGCAACTAAGCCCGTGTGCCACAACCACTTAAGCTTGTGTGCCTAGAGCCCACGAGCCACAACTACTGAGCCCGCGTGCCACAACTACTGAAGCCCGTGCGCCTAGAGCCCGTGATCTGCAACAAGAGAAGCCACCACAATGAGAAGCCCGCACACAACGAAGAGTAGCCCCCGCTCGCCACAACTAGAGAAAGCCCACGTTCAGCAACGAAGACCCAACGCAGCCAAAAATAAATAAACTAAATAAATTTACAAAAAAAAATAAGAAATGTAATAGGTGATATTCCAGGCATTCTAGAATAATTCTATGATTTCAAAACTAATAAATAATGCTAAATGAATAAAGAGAATTTTTATTCCAATTTCAAACATTAGAGCCGATGCTAATAAATCATGAAGACAATTTCTAAACAGAATCAGCATTCTTTTGAAAGCCTAGCAAGATTTAGAGTTCCATTCAATGCTACCTTTCCCGATGATAAGAAGGGGCTGTCTGGCATTCCTAATAACAGATGCTGCCATACATACAGCAGAGCTTTCTGCCATACTAACAGGAGGGGGCATGCAGCACTCCACGTACCTGGAAACAAAGAGCTCTGTTAATTAGGAGGCCAACTTTTAAACTTTTTTATTGTGAAAATATCAAATACATAAAAAGGTAGAAAAAATAGTATAATAAACTCCATATGCCCACCCTGTAAATTCAACTACTAATATTTTACCCCATTTGCTTCACACATACACACATAAATATACATATACATTTCTTCCTAAACCATTTGACAGTAGATTACCGCAGCAAGACTTAAAAATTAAAAGATAAAGACTTTCTCCCATATAACCATAATATCCTTGTCATACCTGGTAAATTAATATTTATTCCCTAAGATCATCTAACAACCAAAGGAGCAATTCACTGACAGGAAATCTGAGTTAATGGCTTCACACTGTCGTAGTAGTTGTTGTTGTAGTAATAATAAAAAACATACTAAAAGTTAATATTTCATACCTACTATGTGCCATTTATCCTTATTTAATTTTCAAAATAATGAGATTAGGTATTACCATTATCTCTGTTTCACTACTGTGAAAAAAAAAAAACTCAAAAAGTAGGTAACTTGCCTGGGGTCCCCAGATGGCATATGGCAAAGACTGGATTGAAAATGGTTGTTCTGTCTCGAAAGTCCATGCTTTTAACTACCTCACTATATTTCCACTCACTGAGTAAGTCAATATTTTAGTACCACAATATGCATTAGTAAAAGAAATATTAAATATTAAAACTGTCATAGTTAAGTATTTCTAGACACCAGCTCCTCAGTGTTTTAGTTCATTTATCCCAATTAATAAACATCATACTGTACAAAACTTGGGCATATAATACCAAAAAAGGACATCCAAATCTTTACAAAAATTTTAAAGAAGGCTTACAGAGTTAACTTACCTAAGGTACATCTCCCCCCAACCCCAATAATATTATTTTGATTGTCATGTTCAGGTATTATGAAGAATAGATGTCCTTTTCGTCTGACTCTCCCAAATGGAAACCTCTACTTGGTATCCTGAGTGAACAGAAGTGCCCACTGTCTCTCTGTAGTCACTAGGTCCATGACAGCAGGAATGTGCTAAATGGTACTCAGGGTGATGCATTAACCCAAGTACCCATCCTTACCAGGCGTGACTTAGATACCAATTTATTGTACTTATTGTTCACTCAGTGTTTATTTATGGAATATGGGAACTTGGCAAATCACAGTAACATCTGGTGTTGAAATATTTTTAAATCACAGAGACAGACTAAAATTTTTTATGCTGAGTTCTTACTAGAACTATTTGAAAATTACTATTTTTCAATAGTCACTTCATCTCTTGGTTTATACCATGAAGACTCTAAGTAACCATACTACATGAGGATTAGTTTTTTATGGTTACTGAAATAATAATTTCAAATGAGGAGTTTGGGAAGCTCCAAGTATTTGATGTAGTAATTAAACCCCAAAATAATTCCTAAATAATGCCATTTTAATTAAGAGAATTAAGCCCTTTGGCCAGGATTCAGTTTAATTACTAAATCTTCAAAAGTTAAGACAAACTGAAGATTAACTTATAAACTGCTAGGTAAATTCTTTTTAAAAGGTAAGCATTATGGTAACACAATTAAGAAAGACTCCACTTAACTATTACTCACCTTACAGAATCCACATTCACCTGGAGGTTCACAAAATCTGCAGGTATGTCAACATAGCAAGCACCTGGACGACCATAAATACTGCTTCTCACTGCCTAAGTTCATTACAAATGGAAGAAAATATTTTAAAAATCTCAATCCTTATTATCACATTCCACTCAAAGAGAATTTAAAATTGTGAAATGAACACTATTTTGATTTTTCTCGACATCCTTAGTTGATGCAACATCCTTAGAAGTAACCAATTTTAATTACATTGAAATGCCCTCTATTGATTCTATATATTTTAAAAGATATTTTTGTTTAAAAGGGGAGAGATAAGAAAAAAATACGCACTTAGGGCTTTAAAATTCATTTTCTATTACACTTTAGTCCTAGAAATTATCTACTAGGTTCTGCCTACCAGTCTTTACTTTATAACATTACTTTCACCTGCTTCCTAATTCTAATGATTTGGCAAAGGTTTCAGAAACTGTGATGTTGTAACATGTATCAAATGGTTTCTATAATACATGGTTTTTGAAACAGCTCAAATGTAACTTCACATATAAAACTAATTTATAATACACTGTTTAATCAACTAATAGATGGTCTTATATTAATACTAATGTAAGTACTAATTTTCAAAAACTTAAGTAAATTTAAGTAATAATACTTAAATAATTTAAGTAATAAGTACTAATTTTCAAAAATTTAAGTAATTTAAGTAATAATACTTAATAATATAAGTATTATTTTCAAAAATAATCTTGCAAAAGCATAAGAGAAAGGGTACCCAGGATTTCATTATATCCTTCTTTTTACTTTTCCATAATTTAAAAAAATTTAAAAACTAAAGTAGAGGGGAAATTTTTTCAAAATAATCTATTTTATCTGTTTCTTTAAGTTAATGACAGTGAATATTAAAATGTACATAGCTACTTATCAATATCATTGCTAACTGCCTGAATATATTCCAAATTGCTACTCATTCTATGGAGAATAAAAGTAACACAGGTATAAGCAATTGAGAAAAACCAGCTGACTTGGAGAGCTTGTAATTAAATACTGTACCTTTTCGATAATAGAGGGAATAGCTTCTATGCTACTTGGCCGGGCAGAGAACTTGCTATATAATCTACAAGCTTCAACCTATATGTGAAAAGAAAATCACTTAAAATTCAGCTCATGTATCATATTACTCTTCTGAAAGAAGACAAAATGTTAAGCCATTACTTTCCATTATGTTTAGAGGCAAGATGGAGAAAAATGCATTACCTAGATTGTTTCTTAAAAGCCTATTCAAAGTACAACCAAATCTCTGCCTTGGTGTGATTCAGGAAGAAAATCAAAACAAGACACAATTTTCATTTCTTAGACTGGCAAAAATAAAAAAGTTAGATAATACCCAGCATCTACCATAATACAGGAAAACAGGCACTCTCATAAACTCTGGTGAGAATATAAATAGGAAGGGAAGTTGACACTGTCTCCTAAAAATGTAAGTAAGTATATCCTTGGGCCCAGAAATTCTACAGCCAGGAATACACAACTTCATCTGTTATATCTCATTACAATAATAATCTATTTTTACATTTCTGCCAGTTTTCCTGTTATATATTTTGTTGTTATGCTGTTTGGCATAAATTCAGTAGTGTTAATTTTTCACTGTTTCATGTGCTTTGAAGCACTGTATATTCCATAGAAACCGTTTCTCTTAATACTTTTTGATATAAAATCTACTTAACAGTTGGTAGTCTTAGTCCCACAGGTATGAGTAGTTTTCCTCTCAACTTTTCTCTTCCTCCAAGTCTGAGAGTCCCAAACCATTTTTATTCCTGCATTTTCTTGACTCTTTGAAGAACTTATTTTCAGAGTTTAAATTTCTGTCAAAAAGGTGTATTTCTTGGAAGATTGCTCCTAAACAGAACCTAAGCTTTCTTAATAACCACACTGAGAGTTTCTTGTACTTGAGGAAAATTACCTTTAAAATATCTCAGGTACTTTTATTTTAATTGTTTATTTTGCAGACAGGAGTTTTAATTTCTTCTCCCTAAATCTTAATGGAGTATACTTAGTTACTAAATGATAGAGGGAAGATCTTAAGAGTTGGGTACCTGAGGAAACTCCTGAAAGGCCCCCATTGTTTCCTGACTTCTTTCAGAGGAACCACCAATCACAATCAAGGGCCTGAAATATTAATTTTTTTAAAAGAGAATTACAAATGAGATCAACACGTAAAGTACTCAGCAAGTGCCCAATGAATAATAAACACTCAATGAATGTTAAAAAAGAGAGAAAGAGAGAGAATTACATTTTCCCTTAAAAACTGCCAATTTAGAAAGATTTAGGAAACAACTTCGTGTGAGAGAACACTTCCTCAATTTTGGAAAAATCTGTAATTTGTAGTAAATATTTTTCCTCCATGCCCCTCTCTCCCCTGCCTCTTTTGGATACTGATTCTAAACCTCTGGGTGTGATGATGTAAAATGAATTGTTATGCCCTTCCTATTATTCTTGAAATTAAGAGAAGGAAAAAACTTTTGTCACACTTTCCTAAATGAGTCTATTTGGAAATGGCAGAATGAAAAAAATTCCTCAGCAATAAAATTCTTATGCTTTGGGGAGAAAAAAAAAAAGATACAGCAAAGTTAAACTTACTCAAAAATTATCAGACACTAAAGTAGATAAGAAAGAGAAAGTGTAGGAAGGACGAAAGAAGTCAAACCCTAAAAAGTAGGAAACACATGGCAAGAAAGAAAACAATGTCCTTCCCACAGGAAATTTAAACATTTTATGAATTGATCAAAACATAGCCCCCTTTAACATGATCTTATCGGTAAAGAACCAGAGATGGGATTAAGGGCAAGAGCAACTAATCTGCTTATAAAGCCAACTCAATAAATATAAGATTTCAATTATCCTGCTAGTTATGCAAGACCAAGTGAAAAATTAAATACATTCTTGCATATTGAGCTGGGATCTTTGATAAACAGTTCTTCACTTAAAGAGACTTATACACACATTCACAAATATATATATATATATATGGAATATACACATATTCATTACAAAATATTAATAGTCTTTTTTTCTAGGTAAGAGAGCTGTTGATTTTTTTTTCTTATTTTCTTCCTAACTCTCTCAATTTTTCACTAAGCCATTTCCTCAAGCACCTGACCCCTGGTCTTCCCACCACAGATCAGTGGTTGCTCCACTAGGTAAAACCATGCGTTGAGATTTTTAAGAAAATGTTTTAAGTAATTACCAACAGTTCATGTTTGCATTTGCCATACCACCCAAAGCATGGATGAGACCTGGGCCAGAAACAACAAGGCAAACTCCCGGCCTAAAAGCAAAACAGAATTAATTTTATTAAAAGCAGGTCAAATGCAATACTTGATTCATATCACTTTAGGGTGAAATGTCACCTTCTTGGACTTCAAAGGCAGGACATATAGATCTTTACTACAATTGTAAAACAATTATTAGAATATATTTTTAATTAGAAAAAAAAAGGTTATATCAGTCTTCCTGCAAGAAATAAGGTACCTCACACTGTATTTCACTAACCTCTTTATACTTTGCTCCTATTATATTTGGGCTAAATCAAGTTGATTGCATACAGAAGCAAATTTTTGACTAATGGTTACATTTCTGTATGGAAAAAAAGTGTTTTAAAAAATTTTCTTAACAAATAAATATATAATGTAAATTGGTCTTTGCCAGAAAGTAATTCTGCAATGTAGTGCTCTGCCCCAATTTTTTAAATTGAACTTGAATGCTTTACCCCAGATGACTTTCTAAGCTTAAAGCACTGAAGAAAAAGGTATCTCCATATAATTCAACTTGCCATTTTCAATTTATAAAGTAATTTCTTAAGAACCTCTATTTAAGACAGTCTTTAAATTGGTGCAGCCACTGTGAAAAACAGTATGGAGTTTCCTCAAAAAACTAAAAATAGAACTACCATACAATCCAGCAATTCCACTCTGGGTATTTATCAGAAGAAAACAAAAACACTAATTCCAAAAGATGTATGTACCCCTATGTTCATGCAGCACTATTTACAATAGCCAAGATATGGAAGCAACCTCAGTGCCCATCCATGGATGAATGGATAAAGAAGACGTGGTTGATACACACACACAATATTACGCAGCCATAAAAAAGAATGAAATCTTGCCATCTGTGTCGACATGGATGGACTCGGAGGATATTATGCTTAGTGAAATAAGTTAGACAGAGAAAACCAAATACCATATGATTTCACTTACATGTGGCCTCTTAAAAACAAAACAATGAACAGAAAATAGACTCAGAGACAGAGAACAAACTGGTGGTTGCCAGAGGGGAGGTGTGTGGAAGAATGGATAAAATAGGTGAAGGGGATTAAGAGGTACAAACTGCCAGCTATAAAATAAATAAGTCATCAGGATGAAATGTACAGCATAGGAACACAGTCAATAATATTGTAACAACTTTGTATGGTGATAGATGGGAACTGGTCTTATGGTGGTGACCATTTCATAATGTATAAAAATACTGAATCACTATGTTGTACACCTAAAACTAATATAATACTGTATGTTAATTATAACTCAGTTTAAAAAAAAAGTTGAGATAAAACATAGACTTGAGTTTACCTGCCTGTCAGATATCCAACCGCAGAGGCAGCATAACAAGCCTACGAAGAAAAAACACTGGGACTTAAGCATTTTGGGACTCTTATAGTATTAAATTGTTATTAAGTAGTAAGTATTATTAAGTATTATACATGTATAAAGTATGTATATAATAATTCACTCTCAAGTAAGGGGGAATTGGAACATTTTTCATTCTAACAAGTAATGTTCTACCTGTAAATTTCAAATAATGGTTTAAGCATCTAATTCTAATTTTTAGTTTTTCAAGGAATTTGTCCATATCATCTAGTTTATTCATAGTATCATCTTATAATTGCTTAAACGTCTGCAGGATCAATAGGAATGTCCTCTTTTTTATTCCTAACATTGATAATTTGTGTTTTTTCTCTTTTATTCTTCATCAGTCTTGCTAGGGATTTACCAAATTTATTAATCTTTTCAAAGAACCAATTTTTGGATTTGATTTTTTTCTATTGTTTCTTTGTTTTCTCTTCCATTGATTTCTGCTTGTTTTTAAAAAATTAATTAATTAATTTATTTATTTTTGGCTGTGTTGGGTCTTCGTTGCCATGCATGGGCTTTCTCTAGTTGCAGTGAGCGGGGGCTACTCTTTGTTGCGGTGTGTGAGCTTCTCATTGTCGTGGCTTCTCTTGTTGCGGAGCATGGGCTGTAGGCGCGCAGGCTTCAGGAGTTGTGGCACGTGGGCTCAGTAGTTGTGGTACGTGGGCTCAGTAGTTGTGGCTTGCGGACTCTAGAGCTCAGGCTCAGTAGTTGTGGCACACGGGCTTAGCTGCTCCGCGGCATGTGGGATCTTCCCGGGCCAGGGCTCGAACCCGTGTCCCTTGCATTGGCAGGCAGATTCTTAACCACTGTGCCACCAGGGAAGCCCAATTTCTGCTTTTGTACTTACTATTTTACTACTTTCAGTTTGGGTTTACTTTGGTTTTCTTTTTCTAGCTTCTTAATATGTAAGCTTAGAGCATTGATTTTTGATCTTCTTTACTAAGTATAGATTCATTTAAAACTATTTCCTCTAAGAACTGCTTTAGCTGTAGCTTACATGTTTGAGATCTCATCTTATCATCATCATTCAATTCAAAATGTTTTCATTTTCCATTGTGATTTCTTCTTCACCCCACTGGTTATTTAGGGTCCATGGTGACATCCCCTTTTTCACCCCTGACACTGGTAATTTGTATTTTTTTCTCTTTTATTCTTAATCAGTCTGCCGTGAAGATTATTGATTTTATTAATCTTTTCAAATATTTACAAAGGATTCAAACGTATTGAATTTCCAAATGTTTGGGGATTTTCTATCTTTCTGTAATTGAATTCCAGTTTATTTCCATATGGTCAGGTCACATATACTGTTTGTTTCCAATCCTTGGAGACTTGTTGAAATTTCCTTTATGGCCTTCATATGGTTAGTTTTTATTTTTAAACTGCACTTCAGCTCATTACAGGAAGACAGGGAAGGTGCTAAATTAAATACAAGATAACCTGGAAAAATGCTAAATGCCCTTTAGGAAGAAATGAGACTGGGTTGGCAAAATGTCCTAACTTCCTTTCTTGTGCTTCCAATAAGCCTCCAAGGGTGGCAAGGCAATGAGGTGGAATGAGCACTGGACTGGGGCTTAGGACACCTCTGGAGTCCAATCACGGCTTTACCATTTGTGATACCCGTCACCTTGCAGAGCCACCTACTGTACAACATGAGACAGCCTTCACCCATTCACCCTGCAGGTACTACCAGACCTCCTATCAAGTGCAGGCTCTACCTACGCACCGGGGATACAGATGTGTCAAGAAGAAATAATATCCGTGACCCCCTGGAGCTCAGAGCCTAATAGGGAAGTCAGACGGGACAAATAATACACAGACACAGACACATAATAATAGTTAGTTACAGAGTGAAGGTCAGGGGGCCAGGATTCAGACCAGGTAAATGTCCCTTCCAATTCTGACACTCTAGACTGCGCAGAGTACAATACTGTATAGTGTAAGAGCATGGACTCCAGACCCAGAATACCTAGGTTCAAATCCTGGCTCTGCCAATACCAGCTGCCTCCTTGAGCAAGTTTCTTAACCCCTCTGGGTCTCACTTTTCTCATCTGCAACTAGGATTAACAATGGTTCTTGCCTCCTAGGACTGTTGTGATTGATACGTGTTAAGTATTAGAGGAGAGGTAAGCGGCGACTGTCCGCAGTGAAAATTTGCCATTACTATTACTCATCCCCAATCATGCATTCGGCTCTCCGAGTCCATACTTACCGCCTGCTCGTTCCTCATCCCGATGTATCTGATGCCCACCTCCTGGGCAGCAAGGGCGATTTCGGTCACCGGGATGCCTACGATGCCAAACATGTAATTCACATCCTGGGGGCCAAGAACAGAGGAATGAGGCCGCTAAAAGGAAAACCTCCAGCAAAGCTCCCTCCTGCCTGCCCCCGCCGCTTTCCCGTTTCCAAGACAACGTCTCGGCCCCGTCGGCTGCCGTAGGAGCCTTTCAATCAGGAAGGTCCAGCACACCTGTGTTTTCAGGGCCTGGGCGACGACTTTAGCACCAGACACCAGCCTCTCGCGTCCGTCGCTGCGCTCTGCCAAGTTACTTTCCGACATCTTCCACCTGAAGTTCGAGGGCCTTTCGCAGTGGACGGCAGGCTGCCGCGGAGTCACCCAGCCAAACCAACCCCTGAAACACCAACTGCGGGGCCGCTCCTCTGAGTGAGGAGGAGGGCGACCCACCGTTTTAAACGGCGGGGAGGAGGAGGCGGGGCTGAAACCAGCCCGCTCGGGGTGAGGTGAGATGTAAACACACTCTCTCTCCTGTCACAACCGGGCCTTTTCCTGGGCCCTCCATTCGCGGCCGGCAGAGTGTCAGGAGGAGGCGGGACTAGCTGGAGGTGGAAGCCTGTGCCGAGCAGGTGAGAGGGCGAACCGCGGAGGCCTGTCGTCTTACTCCGCCACCCGGAGCCATTTCGAGACCGCGTAGGGCGGGTGGTGCTTACGCAGAGTCGGGGCGGAAGGGGGGCTAGGGGCTTGGGCAGAAGGGGGCGTGGCGCGCGCTCCAGGCCCCGCCCCCGGACGCGGTGCTCTCGGGGCTGCGCGCTGGTTTCGCAAAGGCTGCTGGGACGCGGGTGACTGGGTGGCGCTGGGTGTGCGGCGGGGGTCGTTTTTGGGTTGGGTTGTCATTCTTCCGCGCCCTTTAGGCTCTAGGCTTTGACTTCCACGTTTTTTGGTTTGTACGCTCATATCTTTGTGGCTTTGCAATCCGTAAAGATTAATACCCGTCAATTAAATCCGTAAGCGGATGTGTACTCTTTACGCCGCGTCTTAGGGGAGGACACGTAATCTCCCAAGCGAGAGATAAAGTAACTTACCCAGAGCCATTGGATCAGACCGTGCTTCAGACTAACAGTCTTGGGCTCTATTCACTGTTAAGCCCTTTGGCCACAGGAGATAAGAGGAGCCTCTTGAGCCTAGTTACTTTTGACCGTTATTTTCTCTAATCCTTGCCAATAACCCTCCACTCTTGTCTTTACAAAGTCAGGAAATGGGGGGGTTTTGTGATTCTTAAGAGTCAGTCCCTCACCACAACCAGCTCCTGCAGCTGAGAACCCTTTTTAAAAAAAAAAAAGTTTACTGATTTAAAAAAAAGTCAGTAAATAGTTGATTTACAATGTTGTGTTAATTTCTGCTGTACAGCAAAGTGATTCATTATACATATATATGCATTCTTTTTCATATTCTTTTCCATTATGGTTTATCACAGGACGAGAACCTTTTAAAACACATTTTTGAGTGAAAAAATGTCCTTACAATGTGTGATTTATGAGGCTATGGCCTCAGGGTCATTAGACCATCTATCTGCTCAGTAGCAAACAAAATCGCCAATGGTAAGGAAGAGTGGAACTTTAAATTTTTGAGGATTTGGAGTGTTTTAAAGCAAAAAGACCAGTAATATGTGGAAAGTAAAGAAACAAGAAGAGAGAGGAGTGGGTCATGGGTACTAAAATGAATGAAAAACATTAGAAGTGAAAGGATTTCTAAAGCCAGTGGGACCTTCCAAAAAGGTTTCCCCTCGAATTTCAAGCCCTAATGCCCACCCTGGCCCCGTTGGATATGGGTACCTAGCCTAAGGTAGTCCATCTAAGAGGGAGATTTCTTTGAAGTCTCAGAGTTCATCTAGAAAATAAATGCAGATCTTGCATTGTATTCCAGAATCTATCCATATTTTAATATAAAAGTGATCTTTTTATTGAGGTAAACATACACTTATATGTACAGATCTTAAATGAGTTTTGACAATTGTATATACCTATGTAACCACCACCCGAAATACAAATGACATTTTAAAATATTTACCTGTCAAATAAAATTGACATTCCAGAAAGATGCACAGTGCTCTTTGTGTGGCTTTGAATAGTCCTTGGTACAGTGTCTCCTGTCTCTGTTTGAGAAGCATAGACCCTATACCTCTCTACCATGTGGGATTGTTTATATCAGTACCTGTATGACGGTTTCTATCCCCAAGCATCAGAATCACTTGGAAAGCTTTTTAAACAAACAGTTGCTTGGGCACTACCCCATATCTTCTGAATCAGCATCTTAGGACAAATTAGGCACCTGTATTTTTTTAAAGCCGCTACCTAAATTTGATTTGCAGCCTGACTTGAGAACCACTATCTCTGTACTCATGCTAGAGGCATGAGTTAATAATTAAATGTGTGATTGCCTGTTACCAAAAACTGTTGCTTAATTTGGATTTATGGGTTCAAGGCTGGTTTGACATCAATAGCACAGACTGTGTAGATGGCAGTTAGTCAGTTCATGTGGACTTGTGTTCAAAGAAGAACTGTGTTCTTCTGTCCCAAAAGAGTCACTGACGAATCACTCAGTATAAAGTGAGAACACTGAACTATGGATTGGAACAAATCCCCTGAATTCAGAATAACCAATTGTGCAAAGGGACAAATTCTCAACTGACTGGACTCTGCCCTTTAGCAGAGGGAGTCGGTGAGACTGTTGAAACTTGCTTCACCTTTACGGCTTTGAGTTCAGGGCCCAGCATTCCATGGTTCACTTGGGTCTGATGATTCAGCAAAAATCGTTTACTTTACTTTTCCACATATTACTGGTCTTTTTGCTGAGAGTCTCACCCCAAGATTTGCAGGCACTTGGAGCAACTGCTTTCAATCCAACGGCAATGACAGGATTCCAGGATTCTTTTGTAACTTACCCAAGGCCTTTTGTGCAGACATTGTAAGCATTAACCACGTTCTTTATTACTTTCATTGGTGGTAGGCATGGAATTTTGTTTGTTTTGCCTTGTTTGTTTACTCATGGAAAGAGGTCAAAGGAGGAGTAAGTCTAGGGTTTTTTTTTTAACAGGAAAGGCTAAAGTAATGATTACATGCTCTCCAAAGAGCATACTGGTTACTGTATTTGTGGGCTCTGGACCTGAGATTATGAGGGAGATATTTGGTGGCTTTCTTACATCTGGGTGAAGAGAATATCCAGGCAACCAGGTCATTTCCTTAGAGGTGCAAAATAATACCTGGAGAAAATATACTTGCTAAAGATTTAAAACAGGCAGCTTCTACAGTAACTTCTTAGGCCCCAGAATTATAATATGTTTTAATTTCAGTAAACTAACTGCTATGAAGACATAAGTGATTTATGTCAAATGGCTTAGAAGTCATAACATAGTATTTCTCCATATGCAAGTACTCCACACTCGGAGGTGGCCTGTGGCCTAGGGGTTGGTCAACCATCACGTATGAAACACGGTATCAGTTTTTAAATGTTTCCTGTTTTCATTTGTTTCTTCTGTTTTGCCATCAGCTTTCGTTACAGCCCCTTCCTTTAGCTATTTTTTTTTTAATAAATCTATTTATTTATTTATTGGCTGTGTTGGGTCTTTGTTGCTGCGTGCGAGCTTTCTCTAGTTATGGCAAGCGGGGGCTACTTTCCATTGCAGTGCGCGGGCTTCTCATTGCGGTGGCTTCTCTTGTTGTGCAGCATGGGCTCTAGGCACGCGGGCTCAGTAGTTGTGGCGCATGGGCTTAGTTGCTCCGTGGCATGTGGGATCTTCCCAGACCAGGGCTCGAACCCGTGTCCCCTGCATTGGCAGGCGGATTCTTTTTTTTTTTTTTTTTTTTTTTAAAGACTTTTTTTTTTTTTTTTTTAATTATTAGCACCTTTCATTATTATTTATTTATTTATTTAATTTTTTGGCTGCGTTGGGTCTTCGTTTCTGTGCAAGGGCTTCCTCTAGTTGCGGCAAGCGGGGGCCACTCTTCATCGCGGTGCGCGGGCCTCTCACTATCGCGGCCTCTCTTGTTGCGGAGCACAGGCTCCAGACGCGCAGGCTCAGTAATTGTGGCTCACGGGCCTAGTTGCTCCGCGGCATGTGGGATCTTCCCAGACCAGGGCTCGAACCCGTGTCCCCTGCATTGGCAGGCAGATTCTCAACCACTGCGCCACCAGGGAAGCCCGGCAGGCGGATTCTTAACCACTGCACCACCAGGAAGTCCCGATATTTTTTTTATATATTTTTAATATATTTATATATACTTAAAGATGTCATTTATGACATCTTTTAGACACATGAATAAGAACAGAGATTAATACACACCCATGTGTCCAGCGCTAGCTTAAGAAACACTTAACGAATAGAACGAAACCCCTATGTTTCCTTCCCCCATCACATCTCCTGCCCTGTGCCATACAGGTAACCACTATCTTGAATTTGGTGTTTATAATTCCCACCTGTGCATTCTTTAGGTGATTGGCATTTAGGTTGTTTTAAGCTTTTTAGTGTTATAAACAGTTTTCTTTGAATATTCTTACATGTCTCCTTGTGCACAAGTGTGAGTTTTTATGTATATGTATCTAGCAGTGTTATCAGAGGGTAGGTTCTTGTCTCATAGCAGAAAGAATTCAGAGATGAGACAGGGAGGTCAAGAAAGCAAAGTGAGGATTTATTTAAGAGAAAGTATGCTCTCAAGGGAAGAGCAGGCAGTCTCAGGAGAGCAGCTGTGCTGAGTTTCTTCAGCAAGCTGGTTTGTGGGGCGTAGAAATGAAGGGGTGGAATATTCACTGGGGAGGGAAGGGGTGGGTTCATATTCCCTGATTTTCCTCCCAGCTCCACCTTCCCGAGGGGAGGAGGGATTTCTGTCCTTATTTAGCCTTGATCAGAAGTGTCATGACATTGGTGCATGATGAGTACTTCTTATCTGCAAGGCTAATTTTATTGTAATGAGGGCATATTGAGCGAAAGGTTACATTCAGACACTGGAGATTCCCACCTTTCCCCACCTTTCTTTGTCTCCAGCACACTTATCACCCCCCAAATGTGTGGTTTCCTGTCAGTCTGGAGGTTCCTGCTTTTCTTTGTCTGCCCAAGGACCCCCATTGTTTACAAGATGTATGGTTTCCTGCCATTTGGCCCCTGCTCCTCTTTCTCTGCTCGTATCTAGCTAACTGCCTGCTTTAACAGGGGTGGGTCATCATCAATTTTACTAGATATTACCAAATTGGTCTCAAAAGTTATTGTACCAATTTATACCCCTAACTTCTGTATATAAGAACTCCCCTTTCTCTGCACCCTCAATTGTGGAATTTAAAATTTTTTGCCAATTTGATGGTTGTGAAATGGATTTTCATTTCCATTTCCCTGACTACTAATGAAGATATCTAGATATAGATTATATAGTTATATATTTGGATTTACCACTGGGATTTCTTCTGTGAATTACCTGTTTATATCTTTTGTTCTTTATTGGATTGTTTATCTTTTTCTTATTTATTTGTACATGTTCTTTATATATTCTGGATACTTATTCTTCGTCTTTTAACTTTGTTTATAGTTACTTTTGAGGTACAAAATTTTGTGTTTTTTCGGTGTGTGGTCACAACTGACAATTTTTCTTTTGGCTGTGGCGCACAGCTTGCAGGATCTTAGTTCCCCAACCAGGAATTGGACCCATGTCCCCTGCAGTGGAAGTGTGGAGTCCTAACCACTGGACCACCAGGGAATTCCCACAACTGACAATTCTTTTCCTTTATTTTATACTCTTTGTATCTTGCTTGAAAAAACTTTCCCTAGGACTTCCCTGGTGGTGCAGTGGTTAAGAATCCACCTGCCAACGCAGGGGACACGGGTTCGATCCCTGGTCTGGGAAGATCCCACATGCCACGGAGCAACTAAGCCCATGCACCACAACTACTGAGCCTGTGCTCTAGAGCCCATGAGCCACAACTACTGAGCCCACGCACCTAGAGCCTATGCTCTGCAACAAGAGAAGCCACTGCAATAAGAAGCCCACGCTCCGCAACAAAGAGTAGCCCCTGCTCGCCGCAACTAGAGGAAGCTCACGTGCAGCAACGAAGACCCAACGCAGCCAAAAATAAATAAATAAAAATTTTAAAAAAAGAAAAAAAAAACTTTCCCTAAACTGAGGTTATGTGGAGTTATTTTTCTATATTTTCATTAAAAAGTTTAGTTTTTTTATATTTAAGCCTCTTGGTCTCCCTGAAATTGATTTATATATATGATGAGAAGTAGCAATCCAGGGTTTTTTTCCATATAATATATATGTATATCAATTAGATTTTGATGTGTAATTAACCACTCTAAAACTCACTGACCTAAAACAACCACCATTTATTTAATTTATAATCCTGTGAGGCTGGGCTCAGCTGGGCTTCTTCATGTGTCTGTGGTCAGTTGCTTGTCAGCTAGGTCACTCTGCCACTGGAAGTTGACCCCTGGTCCCCAGCGATGGCAGGCCTATCCCCACTGTGCCATATATCTTTCATCATTCAGCAGGCTTCCCTGGGCTTCTTTTATTGGCAGCAGGTTGCAAAAGGGGACAAATCCCATGGCAGAAGCCTTTGTGTGCCCATGTTTGCTAACATCGCATTAGCCAAAGTAAGTTATAGGTAGAGCTCAGTCTCTGAGTGGGATGGCATTAATGTTACATGATAAAAGAAAATGAACACAGAGAGAGGAATAATTGCTAGCCATTTTTGTAGTCAATTTACTAAACTACCTGTTGTCCAAGTACCTTTGATGGTATAGTTCATTCTTATCCCAGTGATCCATAATGTTATCTATCATTTGCCATATATGTGTGGTCTGTCTCTGGACTCTCTGTTCTTTTCCTATCCCAACACTAGTCCTACACTATCTTAATTTCTATATTTTCAAAATAAGTCTTTATGTTGGTAGGACAAGTCCTTCTACTTTGTTCTTTTGAAACCATCTTATCTATTGTAATTAGTTTCCTATCACTGCTATAACAAATTACCACAAAATTAATGGCTTAAAACAACATAAATTTATTATTTTAACAGTTCTGTAGTTCAGAAATCTGAAATGGGGTTCACTGGGATAACAGCAAGGTGTTGGCAGGAGCACATTCCTTTCTGGAGGCTCTAGGAGAGAATCCATGCCTTTCTCCTTCTAGCTTCTAGAGGCCTCTCAAGTTCTTGGCTCCATCTTCAAAGTGAGCAGTATCAGGCCAAGTCCTTCTCATGTTGCCATCCCTCTGGTTCTCCTTCTTCTGCTTCCCTCTTTCACTCCTAAGGATACTGGTGATCACATTAAGTTTACCTGGATAATGTGGGATAATCTCCCTATCTCAGAGTCAGCTTATTAGCAACCTTAATTCCCCTTTGCCATGTAACCTAACATACTCACAGATTCTAGGGATTAGGATGTGAACATCTTTGCAGGGCCATTATTCTGCCTCTAGGTTTATTCTTAGCCTTTTTCTCTTTTGTACATATTATAGAATCAGTTTATTGAATTCCATGAAATACTCATTGGAATTACATTGTTCATAAATTAATTTGGATAGAACAGGATCTTTATATTGAGTCTATCTTGCCATGAGCATTATATATCTTTCCATTTATTTTATTCTTCCTTAATCTTTTAATTAAAATCTTTTATTATGTTTATTTCTAAGTATCTTACTGTTATTTGCATTTTCTAGTTTTGGGGGGCTGATGTATTAGAATGCAATTAATTTTCTTAAGCTGGTCTTAAATTTAACTACTGTATTTTCTTTTTTTTTTCATTTTTTAAACATCTTTATTGGAGTATAATTGCTTTACAATGGTGTGTTAGTTTCTGCTTTATAACAAAGTGAATCAGTTATACATATACATATGTTCCCATATCTCTTCCCTCTTGCATCTCCCTCCCTCCCACCCTCCCTATCCCACCCCTCTAGGTGGTCACAGAGCACCGAGCTGATCTCCCTGTGCTATGCGGCTGCTTCCCACTAGCTATCTATTTTACATTTGGTAGTGTATATATGTCCATGCCACTCTCTCACCCTGTCACATCTTACCCCTCCCCCTCCCCATATCCTCAAGTGCATTCTCTAGTAGGTCTGTGTCTTTATTCCCGTCTTGCCACTAGGTTCTTCATGACCTTTTTTTTTTTTTCCCTTAGAGTCCATATATATGTGTTAGCATACGGTATTTGTTTTTCTCTTTCTGACTTACTTAACTCTGTATGACAGGCTCTAACTCCATCCACCTCACTACAAGTACCTCCATTTCATTTCTTTTTATGGCTGAGTAATATTCCATTGTATATATGTGCCACATCTTCTTTATCCATTCATCCGATGATGGACACTTAGGTTGCTTCCATGTCCTGGCTATTGTAAATAGAGCTGCAATGAACATTGTGGTACATGACTCTTTTTGAATTATGGTTTTCTCAGGGTATATGCCCAGTAGTGGGATTGCTGGGTCGTATGGTAGTTCTATTTTTAGTTTTTTAAGGAACCTCCATACTGTTCTCCATAGTGGCTGTATCAATTTACATTCCCACCAACACTGCAAGAGGGTTCCCTTTTCTCCACACCCTCTCCAGCATTTATTGTTTCTAGATTTTCTGATGATGGCCATTCTGACCGGTGTGAGATTTGTAGTTTTGATTTGCATTTCTCTAATGATTAATGATGTTGAGCATTCTTTCATGTGTCTCTTGGCAATCTGTATATCTTCTTTGGAAAAATGTCTATTTAGGTCTTCTGCCCATTTTTGGATTGGGTTGTTTGTTTTTTTGTTACTGAGGTGCATGAGCTGCTTGTAAATCTTGGAGATTAATCCTTTGTCAATTGCTTCATTTGCAAATATTTTCTCCCATTCTGAGGGTTGTCTTTTGGTCTTGTTTATGGTTTCCTTTGCTGTGCAAAAGCTTTGAAGTTTCATTAGGTCCCATTTGTTTATTTGTGTTTTTATTTCCATTTATCTAGGAGCTGGGTCGAAAAGGATCTTGCTGTGATTTATGTCATAGAGTGTTCTGCCTATGTTTTCCTCTAAGAGTTTGATAGTGTCTGGCCTTACACTTAGGTCTTTAATCCATTTTGAGTTTATTTTTCTGTATGGTGTCAGGGAGTGTTCTAATTTCATACTTTTACATGTAGCTGTCCAGTTTTCCCAGCACCACTTATTGAAGAGGCTGTCTTTTCTCCACTGTATATGCTTGCCTCCTTTATCAAAGATAAGGTGACCATATGTGCGTGGGTTTATCTCTGGGCTTTCTATCCTGTTCCATTGATCTATATTTCTGTTTTTGTGCCAGTACCATACTGTCTTGATTACTGTAGCTTTGTAGTATAGTCTGAAGTCAGGGAGCCTGATTCCTCCAGCTCCATTTTTCATTCTCAAGATTGCTTTGGCTATTCGGGGTCTTTTGTGTTTCCATACAAATTGTGAAATTTTTTGTTCTAGTTCTGTGAAAAATGCCATTGGTAGTTTGATAGGGATTGCATTGAATCTGTAGATTGCTTTGGGTAGTATAGTCACTTTCACAATGTTGATTCTTCCAATCTAAGAACATGGTATATCTCTCCATCTATTTGTATCATCTTTAATTTCTTTCATCAGTGTCTTATAATTTTCTGCATACAGGTCTTTTGTCTCCTTAGGTAGGTTTATTCCTAGATATTTTATTCTTTTTGTTGCAATGGTAAACGGGAGTGTTTTCTTAATTTCACTTTCAGATTTTTCATCATTGGTGTATAGGAATGCAAGAGATTTCTGGGCATTAATTTTGTATCCTGCTACTTTACCAGATTCATTGATTAGCTCTAGTAGTTTTCTGGTAGCATCTTTAGGATTCTCTATGTATAGTATCATGTCATCTGCAAACAGTGACAGCTTCACTTTATCTTTTGTGATTTGGATTCCTTTTATTTCTTTCTCTTCTCTGATTGCTGTGGCTAACACTTCCAAAACTATGTTGAATAATAGTGGTGAGAGTGGGCAACCTTGTCTTGTTCCTGATCTTAGTGGAAATGGTTTCAGTTTTTCACCATTGAGGACAATGTTGGCTGTGGGTTTGTCATATATGGCCTTTATTATGTTGAGGTAAGTTCCCTCTATGCCTACTTTCTGCAGGGCTTTTATCATAAATGGGTGTTGAATTTTGTCGAAAGCTTTCTCTGCATCTATTGAGATGATCATATGGTTTTTCTCCTTCAGTTTGTTAATATGATGTGTATCACGTTGATTGATTAGCGTATATTGAAGAATCCTTGCATTCCTGGAATAAACCCCACTTAATCATGGTGTATGATCCTTTTAATGTGCTGTTGGATTCTGTTTGCTAGTATTTTGTTGAGGATTTTTGCATCTTTGTTCATCAGTGATATTGGCCTGTAGTTTTCTTTCTTTGTGACATCTTTGTCTGGTTTTGATATCAGGGTGATGGTGGCCTCGTAGAATGAGTTTGGGAGTGTTCCTCCCTCTGCAATATTTTGGAAGAGTTTGAGAAGGATAGGTGTTAGCTCTTCTCTAAATATTTGATAAAATTCACCTGTGAAGCCATCTGGTCCTGGGCTTTTGTTTGTTGGAAGATTTTAAATCACAGTTTCAATTTCAGTGCTTGTGATTGGTCTGTTCATATTTTCTATTTCTTCCTGGTTCAGTCTCGGCAGTTTGTGCATTTCTAAGAATCTGTCCATTTCTTCCAGGTTGTCCATTTTATTGGCATAGAGTTGCTTGTAGTAATCTCTCATGTTTGTTTGTATTTCTGCAGTGTCAGTGGTTACTTCTCCTTTTTCATTTCTAATTCTATTGATTTGAGTCTTCTCCCTTTTCCTCTTGATGAGTCTGGCTAATGGTTTATCAATTTTGTTTACCTTCTCAAAGAACCAGCTTTTAGTTTTATTGATCTTCACTATTGTCTCCTTCATTTCTTTTTCATTTATTTCTGATCTGATCTTTATGATTTCTTTCCTTCTGCTAGCTTCGGGATTTTTTTGTTCTTCTTTCTCTAATTGCCTTAGGTGCAAGGTTAGGTTGTTTATTCAAGATGTTTCCTGTTTCTTGAGGTAGGCTTGTATTGCTATAAACTTCCCTCTTAGCACTGCTTTTGCTGCATCCCATAGGTTTTGGGTCGTCGTGTCTCCATTGTCATTTGTTTCTAGGTATTTTTTGCTTTCCCCTTTGATTTCTTCAGTGATCACTTCGTTATTAAGTAGTGTATTGTGTAGCCTCCATGTGTTTGTATTTTTTACAGATCTTTTCCTGTAATTGATATCTAGTCTCATAGCGTTGTAGTCGGAAAAGATACTTGATACGATTTCAATTTTCTTAAATTTACCAAGGCTTGATTTGTGACCCAAGATATGATCTATCCTGGAGAATGTTCCATGAGCACTTGAGAAAAATGTGTATTCTGTTGTTTTTGGGTGGAATGTCCTATAAATATCAATTAAGTCCATCTTGTTTAATGTATCATTTAAAGCTTGTGTTTCCTTATTTATTTTCATTTTGGATGATCTGTCCATTGGTGAAAGTGGGGTGTTAAAGTCCCCTACTATGATTGTGTTGCTGTCGATTTCCCCTTTTATGGCTGTTAGTATTTGTCTTGTGTATTGAGGTGCTCCTATGTTGGGTGCATAAATATTTACAATTGTTATACCTTCCTCTTGGATCGATCCCTTGATCATCATATAGTGTCCTTCTTTGTCTCTTGTAATAGTCTTTATTTTAAAAGTCTATTTTGTCTGATATGAGAATTGCTCCTCCAGCTTTCTTTTGATTTCCATTTGCATGGACTATATTTTTCCATCCCCTCACTTTCAGTCTGTATGTGTCTCTAGGTCTGAAGTGGGTCTCTTGTAGACAGCATATATATGGGTCTTGCTTTTGTATCCATTCAGCCAGTCTGTGTCTTTTGGTGGGAGCATTTAATCCATTTACATTTAAGGTAATTATCGATATGTATGTTCCTATTCCCATTTTCTTAAATGTTTTGGGTTTGTTATTGTAGGTGTTTTCCTTCTGTTGTGTTTCTTGCCTAGAGAAGTTCCTTTAGCATTTGTTGTAAGGCTGGTTTGGTGGTGCTGAACTCTCTCAGCTTTTGCTTGTCTGTAAAGGTTTTAATTTCTCCATCTAATCTGAATGAGATCCTTGCTGGGTAGAGTAATCTTGGTTGTAGATTTTTCTCCTTCATCACTTTAAGTATATCCTGCCACTCCCTTCTGGCTTGCAGGGTTTCTGCTGAAAGATCAGCTGTTAACCTTATGGGGATTCCCTTGTGTGTTATTTGTTGTTTTTCCCTTGCTACTTTTGATATGTTTTCTTTATATTTAATTTTTGATAGTTTGATTAATATGTGTCTTGGCGTGTTTCTCCTTGGATTTATCCTGTATGGGACTCTCTGTGCTTCCAGGACTTGATTCACTATTTCCTTTCCCATATTAGGGAAGTTTTCAACTATAATCTCTTCAAATATTTTCTCAGTCCCTTTCTTTTTCTCTTCTTCTTCTGGGACCCCTATAATTCGAATGTTGGTGCGTTTAATGTTTTCCCAGAGGTCTCTGAGACTGTCCTCAGTTCTTTTCATTCTTTTTTCTTTATTCTGCTCTGCAATAGTTATTTCCACTATTTTATCTTCCAGGTCACTTACCCGTTCTTCTGCCTCAGTTATTCTGCTATTGATCCCGTCTAGAGTATTTTTAATTTCATTTATTGTGTTTTCCATCGTTGCTTGGTTCCTCTTTCGTTCTTCTACGTCCTTGTTAAATGTTTCTTGCATTTTGTCTATTCTATTTCCAAGATTTTTGATCATCCTTACTATCATTATTCTGAATTCTTTTTCAGGTAGACTACCTATTTCCTCTTCATTTGTTAAGTCTGGTGTGTTTTGACCCTGCTCCTTCATCTGCTGTGTGTTTCTCTGTCTTCTCATTTTGCTTATCTTACTGTGTTTGGGGTCTCCTTTTCACAGGTTGCAGGTTCGTAGTTCCCGTTGTTTTTGGTATCTGTCCCCAGTCGCTAAAGTTGGTTCAGTGGGTTGTGTAGGCTTCCTGGTGGAGGGGACTAGTGCCTGTGTTCTGGTGGATGAGGCTGGATCTTGTCTTTCTGGTGGGCACGTCCACGTCTGGTGGCGTGTTTTGGGGTGTCTGTGGCCTTATTGTGATTTTAGGCAGCCTCTCTGCTAATGGATGGGGCTGTGTTCCTGTCTTGCTTGTTGTTTGGCATAGGGTGTCCAGCACTGTAGCTTGCTGGTCGTTGAGTGAAGCTGGGTCTTGATGTTGAGCTGGAGATCTCTGAGAGATTTTTGCCATTTGGTATTACGTGGAGCTGGGAGGTCTCTTGTGGACCAGTGTCCTGAAGTTGGCTCTCCCACCTCAGAGGCACAGCCCTGATGCCTGGCTGGAGCACCAAGAGCCTTTCATCCACACGGCTGGCCTGCGGTCCCCAGGACTGTCGTGGCTTCGGCCGCCGGGGCCCCTCCAGAGCCGGCAGCCTCAGTGAGGCCGCCCTCCCCTCCGGCTCCGGGGCACTTCTGTGACGGCGGAGGGAAGAGACCCCGAGCCGGGAGTTCCAGCTCTGTGGAAACACGGGCTCCATTCTGGGCGAGGAGGTGGGACCGCTCTCTGTATTTTCTTCTTAATTATAATTTGCTTATAGATTCCCTTGGGTTTCTTTGTAGATAATCATATCATTAATGAAAGTTTTGTTTCTTCTTTTCCTATTCTTATATCTTTTATACTTCTTTTTCTTTTTTAACATTCCTAAATTTATTTTATTTTTATTTTTAAAAGTTATACTCCATTTATAATTATTATAAAATATTGGCTATATTCCCTGTGTTGTACAATATATCCTTGTAGCTTACTTTATACATAATAGTTTGTACCTCTTAATGCCCCTTCCCTCTTCCCTCTCCCCACTGGTAACCACTAGTTTGTCCTCTACATCTCTGAGTTTTACTTCTTTTTTGTTATATTCACTAGTTTATTGTATTTTTTAGATTCCACATATAAGTTATATCACACAGTATTTGTCTTTCTCTGTCTGACTTATTTCACTTGACGTAATACTCTCCAAGTCCATCCATGTTGTTGCAAATGGCAAAACTGCATTCTTTTATGTGGCTGAGTAGTATTCCATTGTGTGTGTGTATGTATGTGTGTATATATATACACACACACACCACATCTTCTCTAGCTGTTCATCTGTTGGACACTTAGGTTGCTTCCATATCTTAGCAACTGTAAATAGTGCTGCTGTGAACACTGGGGTGCTTGTATCTTTTTGAAATTAGTGTTTTTGGTTTTTTTAGATATATATACCCCCAGGAGTGGAATTGCTGGGTCATATGGTCGTTTTATTTTTGTTTTTTTGAGGACCCTCCCTACTGTTTTCCACAGTGGTTATACCAATTAACAGTCCCACCAACAGTGTACAAGGATTCCCTTTCTCCACATCCTCACCACATTTGTTATTTGTGTTCTTTTTGATGATAGCCATTCTAACAGGTGTAAAGTGATATCTTATTGTGGTTTTGATTTGCATTTTCCTGATGATTAGTGATGTTGAACATCTTTTCATGTGCCTGTTGGCCATCTGCATTTCTTCTTTGGATATACTTCTTTTTCTTATCTTATTGCACTGGCTAAGACCTCCTGTACAATATAGATAAGAAGCACTGATAAGTCACATTTTAATTTCCTTTAATTTATTAATGTGGTGAATTAAGTTGATACACTTTCTCATATTAAATGATCCATCATTCTTGTGATAAACCCAACTTGGTCATGATGATTTTCTTCTTAGACATTGCTTAGTTAGTTTGCTATTATTTTTATTTAAGGCTTTCTGCATTTGTGTTTAAGAATGAGAGTCAACCATTATTTTCCTTTCTTAAACTATCCTTATCTAGCTTGGGTTTCAAGGTTATACTGTCTTTTAAAAATTTTCAGAATAGTTTGTATAAAATATGTATGTATAAATATGTTTGTATAAAAAAGATACAGTATGTGTCTTTCCCTTGAATGTTTGGGAGAATTCCACTGAAAAATATACCAGTATTGATGCCTTTAGAGAGAATCTTTGATAATTTAATTTTTCTTTTTTTTTTTTGAAGATTTTTTTTTTTTTGATGTGGACCATTTTTTTTTTAAGTCTTTATTGAGTTTGTTACAATAGTGCTTCTGTTTTGGTTTTTTGGCCCCAAGGCATGTGGGAGCTTAGCTCCCCAACCAGGGATTGAACCCGCACGCCCTGCCTTGGAAGGCAAAGTCCTAACCCCTGGACCACCAGGGAAGTCCCAAAAATTTAATTTTTCTTTGGTAATTGGTCAGCTTCATTTTTCTATCTTTTTTGGACTTAGTTTTGGTAAGTTTTATTTTCCTAGAAAATTGTGCATTTCATCCACATATCCCTTTAACATACATTTGTTCTAGGGCATCCAATAATCAGTTCTAAAATTTTTGTTGTAATCACAGTTATGTTCCCTTTTAATTTTTTCATGTTCATGTGTGTATTTGTTTACTTTTCTCCTTGATCAGTCTTGATGGAGTCTTGTTTATTTCATTAGTCTTTTCAGAGAATCGTTTTCTACCCAAGGCTTCTTGGCAAAATGGCCACTTCCAGAGCTGAGCCAGGAAATGTACACAATAAGGTTGGGACATCTTTTAATGTTAGATTACAAAAAAGGTATTGGAAACTATTAGGGTAATGTAGGATGAGTTTCAATAATGATAATAATTGCAATGGAAAGAAATCCATGAAATATGTTTAAATCCATGAGTTCATAATATTTTAAAAAAATTGGTCACCTTCAGAAAATAATAGAGATACCAGTTTCTTATCTTGAAAACTGATTTTAAAAAGAAGGGGAGGGACTTCCCTGGTGGCGCAGTGGTTGGGAATCCACCTGCCAATGCAGGGGACATGGGTTTGAACCCTGGTCCGGGAAGATCCCACATGTAGCAGAGCAACTAAGCCCATGTGCCACAACTACTGAGCCTGCGCTCTAGAGCCCGGGGGCCACAACTACTGAGCCCACGTGCCACAACTACTGAAGCTCACACGCCTAGAGCCTGTGCTGTGCAACAAGAGAAGCCACCGCAATGAGAAGCCTGTGCACCACAAGAAAGAGTAGCTCCCACTCACCACAACTAGAGAAAGCCTGCGTGCAGCAACGAAGACCCAAGACAGCCAAAAATAAATAAATAAAAAATAAAATTAAAATAAATAAAAATAAAAAGAATGGGAGAGAAGCAATCCCACTCCTAGGCATATACCCAGAGAAAACCGTAATTCTAAAAGATACATGCACCCCGAAGTTCATTGCAGCAGTATTTACAATAGCCAGGACATGGAAGTAACCTAAATATCCATCAACAGAGGATGGATAAAGAAGATGTAGTACATATATACATGGAATATTAGCCATAAAAAAGAACAAAATAGTGCCATTTGCAGCCACATGGATGGACCTAGAGATTGTCGTACTGACTGAAGTAAGTCAGATACAGAAAGACAAATATCGTATGATATTACTTATATGTGGAATCTAAAAAAAGGGTACAGATGAACTTATTTGCAAAACAGAAGTACAGTCACAGATGTAGAAAACAAGCTTATGGTTACCAGGGGATAAGGGGGCAGGGATGAATTGGGAGATTGGGATTGACATATACACACTACTATATATGAAATAGATAACTAACAAGGACCTACTATATGCACAGGTAACTCTACTCAGTACTCTGTGATGTCCTATATGGGAAAAGAATCTTAAAAAAGAGTGGATATATGTGTATGTATAACTGATTCACTTTGCTGTATACCTGAAACTAATACAACATTGTAAATCAACTATACTCCAATAAAAATTTTTAAAAATTAAAAAAAAAAAGAATGGGAGAGAGAATCTAGCATTTATCCTGCCTTTCCTGTATGAACTGTACCATTAGATAACCAAATAGTAGATAAAATAAAATACCTCTTTTTAAAAAGTATTCCAATTAATGAATAAAAATGAAATGATAGAATTAGAATACCAGCATTTTGCAATCCCCAACAAATAGAAAATAGTATTAAGGGTTAATGTTTTGTGCTAAGATCATAAAAAAGAGAGTCAGACATAAGCCTCATGTTGAAAGAACATACTACCACCATAGTCTTCCTAAAAGGATGGAACCTGAGTCCAGTACAATCTCTGGATTCAGCTGTCGATTTGCAAGAAGTACCAAGGAAAGGGGAAAAGTTTGAATCTTACCATGCATGTGCAAGCAAAATCCATTCTGTTGGAAAATCTACAGGTCAAATGACCAGGCTTCTTCAACAGGCTGATTTTTTTTTTAATTAATTAATTATTTTTAGCTGTGTTGGGTCTTCGTTTCTGTGCGAGGGCTTTCTCTAGTTGCGGCAAGCGGGGTCCACTCTTCATCGCGGTGCGTGGGCCTCTCACTATCGTGGCCTCTTTTGTTGCGGAGCACAGGCTCCAGACGCGCAGGCTCAGTAGTTGTGGCTCACGGGCCTAGTTGCTCCGCGGCATGTGGGATCTTCCCAGACCAGGGCTCGAACCCGTGTCCCCTGCATTAGCAGGCAGATTCTCAACCACTGCACCACCAGGGAAGCCCGAACAGGCTGATTTTAAGGAAATAAAAGGAATGGGAAAGGAACCTATAGATTAAAAGAGACTTAAAGGATATATCATTTTTTTTTAATTGGGAAGACTAAACTATACTGCCTAAGGATATACATTAGGTGATAAAGCTTTATTTATTTTTTAAAGGAAGTGATAACTATAAAAATCAGGGTAATGGTTACTTGGCCAATTATGGGTAGAATTGCCAGATTTAGAAAAACAAAATGAACAAAACAGGACACCCAGGACTCTCAGCTAAATTTGAATTTCAGGTAAATAATGAATAATTTTTCAGCGTATGTTCCGACATCCAAACTCAAACTTAACTGTGCCTCCTATATTTTATCTGGCAAAATCTTGATTTTATTCAAGATGGTAATGCAGCTTACTCTCCAGCCTTCCTTATAGCTCAGAGTGGTCATGAGTTCCCTTGTTGGCCAGAGCAATTTTTTTTTTTTTTTGGCCACGCTGCGTGGCTTGCAGGATCTTATTTCCCTGACCAGGGATGGAACCTGGGCCATGGCAGTGAAAGTGCCGAGTCCTTACCACTGGACTGCCAGGGAATTCCCTGGCCAGAGCAATTTAAATGAAGTCAGTGGGCAGGGCTTTGGGGAAAGCTGATTGAACCGGCAGATACCCTCCTACTCTTCCACGCAGCATGGCATTGGACTTGTAGCAGTCTTCTTGCGACCACAAGGTGACTCTGAAGATGGTAGCTGCTGCATGCTGAGGACAGAGAAGCACAGAGAGGAAGATCCGGGATTCCAGATAACATCATGGAACTTTGTTATATTTTGTTATCAGAATTTCCTCACTTCATTAGAAAAACTTTTCTTCTTTTACTATGTTCTGGTACACTGAGTAGCATTGGGATTATCTGCTCCTTTATAATTAGGAAGAATTCCTCTGGAAACTGTCTGGGCCTGCTTTGAGGGTGGAGGATGGGAAGGGAATAGTTGTATGATAACTTTGTTATTTCTTCTGTGATTGTTGGCTTGATTCAGTTTTCTCTTTTAACTGGAGTAAGTTTTGATAAAATACATTTTCCTAGGAAATTATCCATTTTATCTAAACTTTCAAGTTTATCAGTATGTAATTGAATGAGGAGCTTGTTTCTTATTCTTTTAATTTCTCCTTCATTTGTAGATATTTCCTCCTTATTGTTACCCATTTTGTATATGTTCTTTTTTTTTTCCCTTAATTAGGTTAGATGATGATTTATCTGTATGTTTGGGTTTTTTCCAAAGAACAACTTCTTGGACTTATTTAGTCTATCATTTTCTGTCTGCTAATTTATTAATTTCCACTTTTGTTTCCTTTCTTCTGCTTTCCTGCACACTCTTTCCCCCATTCCTACCCACATTTTTTTGTTTTATCATTTCTGTGTTGTCAGAGTCGAAAACATTTGTATTGTGTTCTATAAACATATTCTTCATATTTATTTTATATTTAAGGATCAGTGTCAGTTCATTCACCATATTTTTTTTTTAATTTTTTAATTTTTTAAATTTTTGGCTGAGTTGGGTTTTCATTGCTGCGTGCGGGCTTTCTCTAGTTGCGGCAAGCGAGGGCTACTCTTCATTGTGGTGCACGGGCTTCTCATTGCGGTGGCTTCTCTTGTTGCAGAGCACGGGCTCTAGGCGCGTGGACTTCACTAGTTGCAGCATGCAGGTTCAGTAGTTGTGACACATGGGCCCTAGAGCCTGTGGGCTTCAGTAGTTGCAGTGCATGGGCTCAGTAGTTGCAGCGCATGGGCTCTGGGGTACACGGGATTCAGTAGTTGTGGCACATGGGCTCAGTAGTTGTGGCTCACAAGCTCTAGAGCGCAGACTCAGTAGTCATAGAGCACTCAGTAGTCATAGAGCACAGGCTCAGTGCTCCGCAGCACATGGGATCTTCCTGGACCAGGGATCGAACCCGTGTCTCTTGCATCGGCAGGCAGATTCTTATCCACTGCACCACCAGGGAAGTCCCACACCATATTTTTTAAATTACCTCTTGGTTGGCAGTTTATCCTATATGAATTTTTTCAAGAAAGACTGATGGGACTTCCCTGGTGGCTCAGTGGTTAAGAATCCTCCTGCCAATGCAGGGGACACGGGTTTGATCCCTGGTCTGGGAAGATCCCACGTGCTGCAGAGCAACTAAGCCTGTGCGCCACAACTACTGAAGCCCGCGCACCCTAGAGTCCGAGCTCTGCAACAAGAGAAGCCACCGCAATGAGAAGCCCGCACAGTGCAACGAAGAGTAGCCCCTGCTCGCCACAACTAGAGAAAGCCCACGCGCAGCAACGAACACTCAACGCAGCCAAAAAAAAAAAGACTGATAAAAATAACATTCCCTGAGTTGTCAAACCTATTATCTCTGATTTTTATACTTCAAACACAGTTTGGCATAGAATAAAATTCCTGGTTCATATTTTCTTTTTTCAAAAGGACTCTATGTAGGCTTTTACTAACATTGATGTTATTGTGGTGAAGTCTGAGGATAGCCTGATTTTTTGCCCTTATAAATGCCCTTGATCTTTTTATTTGGCTTCCGAAGTGATTCTTATTTAACTTTGAAGGTCAGGAATTTTACTAGGCTATGTACTGGTATTGACATTTTGTCCCTTTTTTTCCTGAGTTTGGTGTGTCCTTTCAATGTATAAATTCAAATCTGCTTTTCTTTATGGAAAGTTTTCTTCAATTACATCTTTAAATAATTTTCCTCTTCCATTATGTATTATCTATTGTTTGTAACAAATTACCACACATTTAGTAGCTTAAAATATGACACATTTATTATCTCATAGTTTCAGTGGTCAAGGAGTCTGAGCATGGCTTAACTGCCTCCTCTGCTCAGGACCTCAGAAGACTACAGTGAAGCTGTCAGCTGGGTTCACAGTTTCATCAGAGGCTGAGTCCTCTTCCAAGCTCAACTGGTTTTTGGAAGAATAATTTCCTTGCAACTGTAGAACTCCTGGTGGCTTTATTCTTCAAGGACAGCAGGAGAGAAAGTGTCTGACCTCAGGAAAGACTTCAGGGTTCTTTCTGATTATCCTGAATCTGTGGATTCTGTGTTTCATTGATGTGGAAAATTATTCCTTCAAATATATGTCATTTCCTTTATTTCCTCCTTCTGAAATTCCATTTAGAAATATAATGCAACATCATCCATATCTTCCATGTCTTTTATCCTTTTTTTCATTTCTGTCATCTCTCTGGTACATTCTAAGCAAAAATTTCTTCAGCTCTAAATCCCATGGCACAGAATCTCTCCATCTGGTTTTATTTGACAGTATTTTATTGTTTTATCTGTCTTAGATTCCACTGGAAACTTCTTTAATCATCTCAAATGTACTCATTTGATAATCTGTGCTAGATACTGTCATCTGAAGTTGTTGGGGGTCTGATTTGCTGTGTTCTTTTCTCTTCCATTATAGTTTCTTTTGCATGATAGTTTGCTTCCTTGCATGTTCAATAATTTTGGATTGTGAGCTCGTGATTATGTGAAGATGAGCTCCTTTAGAGAGGATGTGGATTAGCTTTGCTAAGCACCTGAAGACCATTTTGTGTTCATTTCTTAGCTTGAGGGTTACCTGGGTCATGTACGTCTGTGAATTTGAATCCTAAACCCACATAAGGAAACCTTTGTTATAACTTCTCAGGGGATACTTTTTACCCCCTTCAAAACCCAAGATGAGATGTACCAGTTTCTATGTCAGATAGTTACTTTTGCTGGCAGGCAGCTGTTTATATGTTTGTCTGACATATCATTATTGCATTATTGCACTGGGCATTGCATTATTATTTGGATAATATCATTATTACCCAAAGTTTGTAGTTTACATTAGGATTCACTTAGTGTTATATGTACATTTTGTGGGGTTTGACAAATGTATAATGAAATGTATCCCCCACTATAGTATCATACAGAATGGCTTCACTGCCCTAAAAATCCACTGTGCTCCACCTGTTCAGCCCTCCCTTCTGAACTTTTCACTGTCTCCACAGTTTTGCCTTTTCCAGAATGTCATATAGTTGAAGTCACACATATATACCCTTTTCAGATTGGCTTCTTTCACTTAGTAAAATGCATCTAAGTTTCCTCCATGTCTTTTCATGGCTTAATAGCTCCTTTCTTCTTAGTGCTGAACAATATTCCATTGTTTGGATGGACCACGGTTTATCCATTCACTTACTCTCAGTTGCTTCTAAGTATTGGCACTTACGAATAAAGTGGCTATAAACACTTACGTGCAGGTTTTTGCATGGACATAAGTTTTCAACTCATTTGGGGAAATACAGGTGTAAGGCTGCTGGATCACATGGTAAGAGAACTGTATGTTTAGGTTTTAAGGAACTACCAGTTTTTTTCCCAAAGTGGCTGTACCTTTGTATTCCCACCAGCAGTGAATGAGAGTTCATGTTGCTGCACATCCTTGCCAGCATTTGGTGTTGTCAGTATTCTCAGTTCTCAGTATTGGCCATTTATTAGGTGTTTAGTGGTATCTATCGTTGTTTTAATTTGCAGTTCCCTAATGATACATGATGTGAAGCATCTTTTCATATGCTTATTTGTCATCTATATATCTTCTTTGGTGAGGTGATTGTTCAGATCTTTTGCCTATTTTAAATTGATTTGTTTGTTTTCTTATTGTTGAATTTAAGAGATCTTTTTATATTTGGGGTGACCATCTTTTATCTTTTGCAGATATTTTCTCCTAGTCTGTGGCTTGTCTTATTCTCTTGACATTGTCTTTCACAGAGCAAAAGTTGTTGTTTTTTTTGTTTTGTTTTGTTTTTAATTTGAGGTATAGTTGATTTACAATGTGTTAATTTCTGGTGTACAGCAAAGTGATTCAGTTACACATATGTATACATTCTTTTTCAGTATGGTTTATTACAGGATATTGAGTATAGTTTCCTGTGCTATACAGAAGGACCTTGTTGCTTATCTATTTTATATAGAGTAGTTTGTATCTGCTAATCCCAAACTCCTAATTTATCCCTCCCCTACCCCCTTTTCCCTTTGGTATTCATAAGTTTGTTTTCTATGTCTGAGTCTGTTTCATGTATAAGTTCATTTGTGTCATATTTTAGATTCCACATACAAGCGATAACATATACTATTTGTCTTTCTCTGTCTGACTTACTTCACTTAGTATGATAATCTCTAGGTCCATCCGTGTTGCTGCAAATGACATTATTTCATTCTTTTTTATGGCTGAGTAGTATTCCATTGTGTATGTGTATATATAGATATATATATGTATGTATGTATATATATATGACATCTTTATCCATTCATCTGTTGATGGACATTTAGGTTGCTTCCATGTTTTGGCTGTTGTAAAAAGTGCTGCTATGAACATAGGAGTGCATGTATCTTTTTGAATTAGTGTTTTCTTTGGATCTATACCCAAGAATGGGATTGCTGGATCATATGGCAACTCTGTTTTTAGTTTTTTGTGGAATCTCCATACTGTTCTCCATAGTGGTTGCACCCATTTACATTCCCACCCACAGTGTAGGAGGGTTCCCTTTTCTCCACACCCTCTCTGGCATTTATTTTTAGACTTTTTAATGATGGGCATTCTGACCAGTGTGAGGTGATACCTCACTGTAGTTTTGATTTGCATTTCTCTAATAATTAGCTATGTTGAGCATCTTTTCATGTGCCTATTGGCCATCTATATGTCTTCTTTGGAGAAATGTCTGTTTAGATCTTCTGCCCATTTTTTGATTGAGTTTTTTTGTTATTGAGTTGTATGAGCTGTTTGTATATTTTGGAAATTAAACCCTTGTCAGTCGCATCATTTGCAAATACTTTCTCCCAGTCCATAGGTTGTCTTTTCATTTTGTTTATGGTTTCCTTCGCTGTGCAAAAGCTTATGAGTTTGATTAGGTCCCGTTTATTTTTGCTTTTATTTCTGTTGCCTTGGGAGACTGACCTAAGAAAACATTGGTATGATTCATGTCAGAGAACATTTTGCCTATGTTCTCTTCTAGGAGTTTTGTGGTGTCATGTCTTATATTTAAGTCTTAAACCATTCTGAGTTCATTTTTGTGTGTGGTGTGAGGGTATGTTGTAACTTCATTGATTTACATGCGGCTGTCCAGCTTTCTTAACACCACTTGCTGAAGAGACTGACTTTTCTCCATTGTAAATTCTTGCCTCCTTTATCGAAGATTAATTGACCGTAGGTGTGAAACTGCACACCTCAGATTGGGACTCAAACCCAGCCAAAACCCAGATTGGGACTTGAACCCACTCTCTTTTAATTGCGATCACACACCTGTTCCCAGGACTTAAGCTCAGGTTCTTTATGTCTCATCACAGAAAGAATTCAGTGAGAGACAAAGTGATAGGTAAGAAATGGATTTATTTAGAGAGATACACATTCCATAGACAGAATATGGTCCATCTCAAAAGGTGAGAATGGCCCTGGGAGAAACACACTACACAAAGTGTGGGCCATCTCAGAAGGTGAGAGGCCCCGAAATATGGGGTGGTTAGTTTTTATGGGATGGGTAATTTCATAAGCTAGCAAGTGGAAGGATTACTCCAACTATTTTGGAGAAGGGGTGGGGATTTCCGGGAATTGAGCCACTGCCCACTTTTTGACCTCATATGGTTAACCTTGGAACTGTCATGGCGCTGGTGGGTGTGTCATTTAGCTTATGCCAATGTATACAATGAACATATAATTAGGCTCAAGGTCCCCTGGAAGTGGAATCTTCCTCCATCTTGGACCTAGTTGGTTCTAACCAGTTTATTTTTTATCCAATAGCTATGTCATTCTTTTACAGGTTGTGCCCTGCCCGCTTCCCTCAGGTTTCAGGTGTGTGAGTTTATTTCTGGGCACAGGGCAGAAGTTTTTAATTTTAATGAAGTCCAGCTTATCAGTTATTTCTTTCATGGATCATGCCTTTGGTGTTGTATCTAAGAAGTCATCACCATACTCAAGGTTATCTAGGTTCTCTCCCACATTATCTTCTAGGACTTTTGTAGTTTTACACTTTACATTTAGGTCTGTGATCCATTTTGAGTTAATTTTTGTGAAGGATGTATGTGATGAAATTTATAATAACAAATATATGTTTAGTATTCGTCCCCATTTCTATCACAGAGCTCCTAAAACCCTTGGAATTTCCGAAGTGATAAGGGCAGTATGTGTCTTTTGATATTCATAACAAGCCCCTTTCAACCACACCTGAGTTTATGTTAATGCGTTAACTTTTGGAAAGCCGCTAAGTATGGGGTCTGATTGCCAGGGTAATCAACCATGTGATTGAAGGGTTGTAATTTAGCCCCTGACCTCCTGGGAGAGGGGAGGGGATGGAGTTTGAGTTCAGTCACCAATGGCCAGTGATTTAATCAAGCATACCCAAAAACACGGGGTTCAGAGAGCTTCTGGGTTGGTGAACATTTGGAGATACAGGGAGAGGGCACCCCTTCCCATATACCTTGCCCCTATATACCTCTTCATCTGGCTTTTTTATCTGTATTTTTTATCATGTCTTTTATAATTAGCTGTTAATGTAAATAAATGTTTCTGAGTTCTGTGAGTTGCTCTAGCAAATTACCAAACAGGAGGAGAGGGTTGTGGGAATCTCTGATTTATAACTAGTCAGTCAGAAGCACAGATAACCTGGATTTGCAATTATCATCTAAAGTGGGGAAGTAGTGAGCCCTTAGGCTGTGGGATCTGACACTACCTTTAAGTAGATAGTGTCAGAACTGAGTTAATTGTTTGATGGTGTTGGACAAAACACATAGAGGGTAAGATCTGTGTCTAGACTGATTTTCTTGTATGTAATGTCTGCTTGTTCCAGCACTATTTGTTGAAAAGACTGTCTTTGCTTCAGTGTATTGCCTTTGCTCCTGTCAGAGATCAGTTGACTGTATTTATGTAGATCTGTTTCTGTGCTCTCTATTTTATTTTTTTATTGATGTATTTGTTTATTCTTTTGCCAATACCACACTGACTTGATTACTGTAGTTTTATAGTAAATCTTGAAGTTGGATAGTGTCAGTTCTCAGACTTTGTTCTTCTCCGTCAATAGTGTATTGGCTATTCTGGGTCTTTTGCTTCTCCATATAAACTTTTGAATCAGTTTATCGATATCCACAAAATAACTTGCTGGGATTTTATTTGGGATTGTATTCAATCTGTAGATCAAGTAGGGAAGAACTGACATCTTGACAATATTGATTCTTCCTCTCCATGAACATGGAATATCTCTCCATTTATTTAATCCTTTCATTTCATTCATCAGAGTTTGGTGGTTTCTCTTATAGATCTCTTACATATTTCATTAGATTTATACCTAAGTATTTCATTTTTGGGATGCTAATGTAAATGGTATTGTGTTTTTCATTTCAAATTCCACTTGTTAATTGCTGGTATATAGAAAAGCAATCGCCTTTCTTTTTTTTTAATATTTATTTTATTTTTGGCTGCATCGGGTCTTAGTTGCAGCATGTGGGATCTTTCATTGTGGTTCACGGGCTTCTCTCTAGTTATGGCACATGGGCTCCAGAGCACGTGGGCTCTGTAGTTGTGGTGCACGGGCTCCAGAGCACATGGGTTCTGTAGTTGCAGCACGTGGGCTCACTAGTTGTGGCATGTGGACTCAGTAGTTGTGGCGTGTGGGCTTAGTTGCCCCGTGGCATGTGGGATCCCAGTTCCCAAACCAGGGATTGAACCCACATCCTCTGCATTGGATCCCTGCATCCTCTTAACCACTGGACCACCAGGGAAGTCCCTAGGAAAGCAATAGACTTTTGTATATTAACATTTTATCCTGCAGTCTTGCTATAATCACTTATTAGTTCCAGGAGGGTTTATTTTTGTCAGTTCCTTCAGATTTTCTACATAGATAATCGTGTCATCTGCAAAGAAAGACAGGTTTATATCTTCTTTCTCAGTCTGTATGTCTTTTATTTCCTTTACTTGTCTTATTGCATTAGCTAGAACTTCTAGTACAATGTTGAAAAAGAATGGCAAGAGAGAGCATCCTTGTTTTATACCTGATCTTAGTGGGAAAACTTAGTTTTTCTCACCATTAAGTATGATGCTAACTGTAGGTTTTTTGGTAGATGCTCTTGATCATGTTGAGGAAGGTCCCCCCTCAATTCCTAGTTTACTAAGAGTTTTTATTATGAAGTGTTTTGGATTTTATCAAATGCTTTTTCTTTTTTTTTTTTAATTTAATTTAATTTATTTATTTTTTATACAGCAGGTTCTTATTAGTTATCTATTTTATACATATTAGTGTATTCAAATGCTTTTTCTGCATCCGATTTTTCTTTTTTAGTCCATTGTTGTAATGGATTACATGAACTGATTTTCAAATGTTGAATCAGCCTAGCATGCCTGGAATAAATCTCATTTGGTCATGGCGTATAATCCTCTTTATAAATTATTGGATTGGATTTGCTAATATTTTGTTGAGGATTTTTGCAGTTTTATTTTCTTGTAATGTCTTTGTCTGGTTTTTGTATTAGGGTAATGCCAGCCTCATAGAATGAATTTGGAAGTACAGTTGATCCTTGAACAACACGGGTTTAAACTGCATGAGTCCACTTATACATGGATTTTTTTTTTTAATAAATACTACAGTACCACACAATCTGCAGTTGGTTGAATCCACAGATGTGGAACCTTGTGTACTGAGGGCCGACTCTGGGACTGGAGCATCCGTGGATTTAGTATCTGCAGCAGATCCTGGAACCATGGATACCAAGGGATGACTGTATGCTCTCTGCTTCTGTCTTCTAGAAGAGATTGTAAAGAATTAGCATAATTTCTTCCTTAAGTGTTTGGTAGAATGTACCAGTGAACCTATCTGGGCCTGTTTTACATGTTTTGGAAGGCCTGCTGTTGGACAGGGCTGGGTCCCAGGGTGGCTGGCTGTGTGGCCCTGGGGGATTCGGGGCTGGTGCCCATCTGCTGGTGGGCAGCTAAGCCCCCAGCACTAATAGGCTAGAGGGAGGACTCCGGAATGGTACTTGCTAGCACCAGTGGCCTCGTGGTAGAACAAGTACCTCAAAATGGCTGCCACCAGTATCTATGTGCCCTGGGGGACCCCATTTGCCTCTTGCCTCTCTAGAACTCTCTAAGATCAGCAAGTGGGTCTGACCCAGGGTCCTTTCAAATTACTGCCTCTGCCCTGGGTCTAGGAGCCTGTGAGATTTTGCTTGTGCCCTTTAAAAGCAGAGTCTGTCTTTCCTTCAGCCCTCTGGCTCTCCCCTATGCAATCGCCACTGACTTTCAAAGCCAGACTTTCCGTGGACTCATCTTCCCTGCGCAGGACCCCTTGGCTGGAGCCCAATGTAGGGCTCAGACCCTTCACTCCTTGGGGAGAACCTCCACAATTGTAATTACCCTCCAGTTTGTGGGTGTTGACTAAACTGCATCTTTGCCCCTCCTACCAGTCTCCTGTGGTTCCTTCTGTGTATCTTTAGTTGTAGAAAATCTTTTCTGCTAGCCTTCAGGTTGTTCTCATATAGTTTTGTAAATAGGTGTAATTTTGGTGCACCCAAAATGGGAGGAGGTGAGCTCAGAGCCTTCCTACTCTACCATCTTGGTCACACCAAAGCTTAGACTATTGATCTTAGATCTCTCTTCTTTTCTAATATATGCATTCAATACTGTTCAAAATATCCCTCTCTACACTCCTATCGCTGCATCTCACAAATTTTCATAAGTTGTATTTTCATTTAGTTCAAAATATTTAAAAATTTCTCTTGAGATTTCCTCTTAGACCCATGTGTTATCATAGAAGCAAGTTGTTTAATCTCCAAGTATCTGAGGATTTCCCAGTTATCTTTCTGTTATTGATTTCTACTTTAATTCCATTATGGTTTGAATGCACACATTGCATGATTTCTGTTCCTTAGAATTTGTTAAGGTATGTTTTATGGCCCATAATGTTTTCTATCCTGATGAATACAGGATATTTCATGCAAGCTTGAGAAGAATGTGTATTCTGGTGTTATTGGATGAAATAGTCTATAATTATATCCAAGTAATTGGTGGTACTATTTTTTTTTGAATTTTTGAAATTTATTTTATTTATTTTTTTATACAGCAGGTTCTTATTAGTTATCCATTTTATACATATTAGTGTATACATGTCAATCCCAATCACCCAATTCATCATACCACAACCACCCCCCCCACCACTTTCGCCCCCTTGGTGTCCATACATTTGTTCTCTACATCTGTGTCTCTATTTCTGCCTTGCAAACGGGTTCATCTGTACCATTTTTCTAGGTTCCACATGTATGTGTTAATATACGATATTTGTTTTTCTCTTTCTGACTTACTTCACTCTGTATGACAGTCTCTAGATCCATCCACATCTCCACAAATGACCCAATTTCATTCCTTTTTATGGCTGAGTAATATTCCATTGTATATATGTACCACATCTTCTTCATCCATTCGTCTGTTGATGGGCATTTAGGTTGCTTCCATGACCTGGCTATTGTAAATAGTGCTGCAATGAACATTGGGGTGCATGTGTCTTTTTGAATTATGGTTTTCTCAGGGTATATGCCTAGTAGAGGGATTGCTGGGTCATATGGTAGTTCTATTTTTAGTTTTTTAAGGAACCTCCATACTGTTCTCCATAGTGGCTGTATCAATTTACATTCCCACCAACAGTGCAAGAGGGTTCCCTTTTCTCCACACCCTCTCCAGCATTTGTTGTTTGTAGATTTTCTGATGATGCTCATTCTAACTGGTGTGAGGTGATACCTCACTGTCATTTTGATTTGCATTTCTCTAATAATTAGTGATGTTGAGCAGCTTTTCATGTGCTTCTTGGCCATCTGTATGTCTTCTTTGGAGAAATGTCTATTTAGGTCTTCTGCCCATTTTTTGATTGGGTTGTTTGTTTTTTTAAAAATTGAGCTGCATGAGCTGTTTATATATTTTGGAGATTAATCCTTTGTCCGCTGATTCATTTGCATATAGTTTCTCCCACTCTGAGGGTTGTCTTTTCATCTTGTTTGTAGTTTCCTTTGCTTTGCAAAAGCTTTTAAGTTTCATCAGGTCCCATTTATTTTTGTTTTTATTTCTATTACTCTAGGAGGTGGATCAAAAAAGATCTTGCTGTGATTTATGTCAAAGAGTGTTCTTCCTATGTTTTCCTCTAAGAGTTTTATAATGTCTGGTCTTACATTTAGGTCTCTAATCCATTTTGAGTTTATTTTTGTGTATGGTGTTAGGGAGTGTTCTAATTTCGTTCTTTTACATGTAGCTGTCCAGTTTTCCCAGCACCACTTATTGAAGAGACTGTCTTTTCTCCATTGTATATCCTTGCCTCTTTTGTCATAGATTAGTTGACTATATGTGCGTGGGTTTATCTCTGGGCTTTCTATCCTGTTCCATTGATCTCTATTTCTGTTTTTGTGCCAGTACCATATTGTCTTGATTACTGTAGCTTTGTGGTATAGTCTGACGTCAGGGAGTCTGATTCCTCCAGCTCCATTTTTTTCCCCTCAAGACTGCTTTGGCTATTCAGGGTCTTTTGTGTCTCCATACAAATTTTAAGAGTTTTTGTTCCAGTTCTGTAAAAAATGCCATTGGTAATTTGATAGGGATTGCATTGATTCTGTAGATTGCTTTGGGTAGTATAGTCATTTTCACAATATTGATTCTTCCAATCCAAGAACATGGTATATCTCTCCATCTGTTCATGTCATCTTTGATTTCTTTCATCAGTGTCTTATAACTTTCTGAGTGCAGGTCTTTTACCTTCTTAGGCAGATTTATTCCTAGGTATTTTGTTTTTTTTGTTGCGATGATGAATGGAATTGTTTCCTTAATTTCTCTTTCTGATCTTTCATTGTTAGTGTGTAGGAATGAAAGAGATTTCTGTGCATTAATTTTGTATCCTGCAACTTTACCAAATTCATTGATTAGCTCTAGTAGTTTTCTGGTGGCATCTTTAGGATTCTCTATGTACAGTATCATGTCATCTGCAAACAGTGACAGTTTTACTTCTTCTTTTCCAATTTGTATTCCTTTTATTTCTTTGTCTTCTCTGATTGTCGTGGCTAGGACTTCCAAAACTATGTTGAATAATAGTGGCGAGAGTGGACATCCTTGTCTTGTTCCTGATCTTAGAGGAAATGCTTTCAGTTTTTCACCATTGAGAATGATATTTGCTGTGGGTTTGTTGTATATGGCCTTTATTATGTTGAGGTAGGTTCCCTCTATGCCTACTTTCTGGAGAGTTTTTATCATAAATGGGTGTCGAATTTTGTCAAAAGCTTTTTCTGCATCTATTGAGATGATCATATGGTTTTTATTCTTCAGTTTTGGTGGCGGGGGGGGGGGGCGTTAAAGGTCACCAGGCTTTGTATTGCAGTTAAAGCAGACTCGGACAGGATGGTCCCAGCCTCGAGAGGGGACAGCCCGGCAGTCATGGGAACACTCATCACAGAAGCCCTGTCTGCAGGCCCAGCAGTGGTACTTGGAAAGCTTGACGCTGAACTCCTTCTGGCAATTGTGGCAGTGCAGGATCTCATGGTCTGGTACCCAGTACGCCGGCCTGGCCGCATCCTTCACCAGACCTAGTGGTATGTCATTGGCTGTCACCACGGCTCCCAGAGTGTTCTGCATGGACTTGGCCACCTTCCGAGCAATCAGCGTCCCGCCCTCATCGTCTGCCTGTGCCTCAGTAACATCTAACTGGGAATTCCTGGCTTCATAGCAGTTGTCACGTACCCGCATGGGCGCAGGGCCCCAGCCCCGCTCCGGCACTGGCTGGGTCGTGGATGAACAGCTGTCACAGAAACCCTCCCCACAGGCCTGGCAGTGATGCTTGGTGTCATTATCTTTAAAGGATGTAGCACACTTGTTGCAGCTCAGGATCTGGGAGTTGGGCCTCCAGTAGGCAGGGGTGATCTGGTCTGTCAGCCAGGACATCACAGCCTTGGTGGGCCCAAGGCTAAGCTCAGACACCGCCTGAGCCATGAAGTTCATCCCATCCAAGAGGCGCTGGGCAGCGTTGTTGTTGTCCTTCAGAAATCCATCAGTTCCAGGCCACACGTGCACAGTCTCTGTCCGCACCACTGTTTCCACAGGATATTGGTTCCCAAACCAGTACTGCCGGCTACGATAGACCACGCCGCAGTTGGGACATTCGATTACGTACCCAGACCAGGCATATTTTGCGAGACCCATCCAGGGGGAGTCGGTTGAAGCAGCCATCTTGGGCACCACGCTGACTTCATTGCCTCTCTCGTAGCAGGCCTTGCAGGTAAAAACCCGGTTGTCATACTGGTGAGAGTATCTGCAGCAGCTGTTGGCTTCATGAGGTACTCCTTGTTTCCCGTGATTCATGCTGTTCTTACATCCAGCCCCGCAGCTGAGGCACAGGACGGAGCAGGTGAAGTGCTCATATGGAAAAAAGGAGCTGTGTGCCATCTGGTCATCGGGAATCTCACCGCTGAAGTGGTCGCTGAGGGCCTTCAGAGCTTTGAAGATGATCCCCGGGTGCCGGGGAGAATGGTGGTATTATTCTCTAGTTGTTGCTCCAAAGCACGCCGAAGACCAGAAGAGTGTGTGGGAGGATTGTATGTCCTCGTTCCCTTGTAATGAATAGAACTGAAGGCTTCAGGGAAGCGTCCCAGCTTCCGGAACCGGTCCTGGATGAGCTTCTCGGGCACCTCGGAGGGGTGATCAGAGCCTAGCAGCTGAGTGTGCACAGTCTCGTGGAAAATGATAACAGCAGGGCCCAGGGTGGACAGGGGGACATCCAGGCCACAGCGGGCAGTGGTAGCCTTGAGCTCCCTGGTGAAGTGCTTCACATAAGCTTCTGAGGCGTCCCCAAGGAACTTGAAGAGGTCATTGTGCAGTTGGTCTGCATGAGTTCGATAGATGACGAGGTCTGAGATGGCCAGGACCTTAAGCAGCAGCCGTGTTCTCTGGCTTAGATTCACTGTAGCCCCCAAGAGCCCTTCTGTGTCTATCACTGCTACTTTGTGGACTGGGTCATATGCTGCCCACACTCTCACAGTGCAGGACTCCTGGGCAGGGGAGGTTTTGAAGACTTCCCGGCCACAAAAGAAAGTGTGGTTGAGGGTATGAGACTTCTCATCCCCAGTATTTCCAAAAATGGAAACCACTCTCAGATGCTGATTGGGTTTGCAGTCCAATTTCCTAATAAAGTCCTCTTCATTCGTTGCCTGAATTTCTTCATTCCCATCTACTAGGAGGAAACTCACAACCTTCTCAGTCCTCTTCTTCCTCTTGGTGTCCTCATCCATCCCTTCTTCCTCCAGCAACTCCTGGACCTTAGCCACATGGTACACAGTAACAGGGTGCCTCCTTTTGTTACCCCCAGAATGAATCCTCTTCTGGCACTCCAGGCACAAGTTGATTTTACAGGTCTGGCACCTCACGTCTGCCCTCTGCTTCATACCTGGAGAATGCCCACTGGGGCCCTTGCAGGGGTCACAGCAAGGGACGTGGCCAGCTTTGAGTCTGCTCCGCTCATGGTTTCTCAGGCGCTTCTGCCTCTGGAGCTCCTCCTCGCAGCGGAGACACTGCAGGCTGCAGCACTCGTCACGCTCGAAGACGGCTTCGTCAGTCCCGCTGCAGGTGTAACTCTCCTGGCACAACAGCCCAGGGTTCAGGCCCTTCTCTGCTGGGGAGGTCTGCGCACTCATATTCAGACTGGGAAGGAAAGCATCTACCATGTAACGGTACCTGGGCTTTCCCCAGAAGTGAAGACAAAGGCGTTGAGTCTGAAGACTGAGCACAGCCTCCACAGGGTTCTGAACGCCCTTAAAAAAATGTTTTTAAAAAAACATTCGATGTACTATTAGAATTCTTCACACATTTACAAACGTTCGGTTGTTTAATTTTCTGCTGCCAAGACTCCTGAATCAGCAGCAACGTTGACTTGGTTTGATAGTTTCATCCTCCATAAAGTGCAGGCAAATATGTGGTTAAAATTAACTTGAGAGGGTCTTTTATGGCTATCTGAGAGAGATCTGATGGGTTCACTGAGGTGGGTGCATGCATGGGGCCTTAGACACAAGGTTTTGGTAATGAAAGAGAGTGGTCAGGAGCTTTTCAATGTTATCCAGCTCAAGTCAGTATTTCAGAGGATACCTTGACGCCTCTCTCCAGCTGGGGATTCCTCACCCTTCCTTCTTTCCGGACAACACCACCACAACCCGAGAGGCAGGAGCAAGTTCTAAGAACAAAAAGGTCCCCCCAAATCCCCCCCCACGCTGGCAGAGGCCAGAGCCGAATCCATTGTTTATACCACCCCACCCCCGCCCCCACCCCCCCCTTCCTCCCGGGGGCAGAGGGAGCTCCAGGGCTGTCGCTCGTCCGGCGCAGGGCCATGCCCTTCCCTCCCCGACGGCGGCGTCCCGGGAACCCCACCAAGAAGCAGCTCTGCTGTGGCGAGGCAGCGTCAGGGGACCCCGGGGCGCTGGTGGAGGTGTGGGCTGTTCCTCAGGGCACCGGTGGATCCATCCTCATCTCCATCTCCACCCCCCTCCTCCTTCACTGCCTCCTGGGCTTCCTCCTCTCCTGTTGTCAGGATCAGCTGATCCGAGTGAACTTCTCCCTGCTCCCAATTTGTTAATATGGTGTATCACATTGATTGATTTGTGTATATTGATACGCAATATAAATATTTTGCATCCCTGGGATAAATCCCACTTGATTATGGTGTATGATCCTTTTAATGTGTTGTTGGATTCTGTTTGCTAGTATTTTGTTGAGGATTTTTGCATCTATATTCATCAGTGATATTGGTCTGTATTTTTCTGTTTTTGTAGTATCTTTGTCTGGTTTTGGTATCAGGGTGATGGTGGTCTCATAGAATGAGTTTGGGAGTGTTCCTTCCTCTGCAATTTTTTGGAAGAGTTTGAGAAGGATGGGTGTTAGCTCTTCTCTGAATGTTTGGTAGAATTCACCTGTGAAGCCATCTGGTCCTGGACTTTTGTTTCTTGGAAGATTTTTAATCACAGTTTCAATTTCATTACTTGTGATTGGTCTGTTCATATTTTCTATTTCTTCCTGGTTCAGTCTTGGAAGGTTATACCTTTCTAAGAATCTGTTCATTTCTTCCAGGTTGTACATTTTATTGGCATAGAGTTGCTTGTAGTAGTGTCTTAGGATGCTTTGTATTTCTGCAGTGTCTGTTGTAACTTCTCCTTTTTCAATTCTAATTTTATTGATTTGAGTCCTCTCCCTCTTTTTCTTGATGAGTCTGGCTAATGGTTTATCAATTTTGTTTATCTTCTCAAAGAACCAGCTTTTAGTTTTATTGATCTTTGCTATTGTTTTCTTTGTTTCTATTTCATTTATTTCTGCTCTGATCTTTATGATTTCTTTCCTTCTACTAACTTTGGGTTTTGTTTGTTCTTCTTTCTCTAGTTCCTTTAGGTGTAAGTTTAGATTGTTTATTTGACATTTTTCTTGTTTCATGAGGTAGGCTTGTATAGCTATAAACTTCCCTCTTAGAACTGCTTTTGCTGCATCCCATAGGTTTTGGATCATCGTGTTTTCGTCGTAATTCGTCTCTAGGTATTTTTTGATTTCCTCTTTGATTTCTTCAGTGATCTCTTGGTTATTTAGTAACATATTGTTTAACCTCCATGTGTTTGTGTTTTTTAGGTTTTTTCCCCTATAATTGATTTCTAATCTCATAGTGTTGTGGTCAGAAAAGATGCTTGATATGATTTCAGTTTTCTTAAACTTACTGAGGCTTAATTTGTGACCCAAGATGTGATCTATCCTGGAGAATGTTCCGTGCGCACTTGAGAAGAAAGTGTAATCTTCTGTTTTTGGATGGAATGTCCTATAAATACCAATTAAATCTATCTGGTATATTGTGTCATTTAAAGCTTGTGTTTCCTTATTAATTTTCTGTTTGGATAATCTGTCCACTAGTGTCAGTGAGGTGTTAAAGTCCCCCACTATTATTGTGTTACTGTCGATTTCCTCTTTTATAGCTGTTAGCAGTTGCCTTAGATATTGAGGTGCTCCTATGTTGGGTGCATATATATTTATAATTGTTATATCTTCTTCTTGGATTGATTCCTTGATCATTATGTAGTGTCCTTCCTTGTCTCTTGTAACATTCTTTATTTTAAAGTCTATTTTATCTGATATGAGTATTGCTACTCCAGCTTTCTTTTGATTTCCATTTGCATGGAATATCTTTTTCCATCCCTTCACTTTCAGTCTGTATGTGTCCCTAGGTCTGAAGTGGGTTTCTTGTAGACAGCACATATACGGGTCTTGTTTTTGTATCCATTCAGCGAGCCTGTGTCTTTTGGTTGGAGCATTTAATCTGTTCACTTTTAAGGTAATTATTGATATGTATGTTCCTATTACCATTTTCTTAATTGTTATGGGTTTGTTTTTGTAGGTCCTTTTCTTCTCTTGTGTTTCCCACTTAGAGAAGTTCCTTTAGCGTTTGTTGTAGAGCTGGTTTGGTGATGCTGAATTCTCTTAGCTTTTGCTTGTCTGTAAAGCTTTTGATTTCTCCATCGAATCTGAATGAGAGCCTTGCTGGGTAGAGTAATCTTGGTTGTAGGTTCTTCCCTTTCATCACTTTAAATATATCATGCCACTCCCTTCTGGCTTGTAGAGTTTCTGCTGAGAAATCAGCTGTTAACCTTATGGGAGTTCCCTTGTATGTTATTTGTCATTTTTCCCTTGTTGCTTTCAATAATTTTTCTTTGTCTTAACTTTTGTCAATTTGATTACTATGTGTCTCTGCGTATTTCTCCTTGGGTTTATCCTGTATGGGACTCTCTGTGCTTCCTGGACTTGGGTGGCTACTTCCTTTCCCATGTTAGGGAAGTTTTTGACTATAAGCTCTTCAAATATTTTTGGGTCCTTTCTCTCTCTCTTCTCCTTCTGGGACCCCTATAATGCAAATGTTGTTGTGTTTAATGTTGTCCCAGAAGTCTGTTAGGCTGTCTTCATTTCTGTTCACTCTTTTTTCTTTATTCTGTTCCATGGCAGTGAATTCTACCATTGTGTCTTCCAGGTCACTTATCCGTTCTTCTGCCTCAGTTATTCTGCTATTGATTCCTTCTAGTGTATTTTTCATTTCAGTTATTGTATTGTTCATCTCTGTTTGTTTGTTCTTTAATTCTTCTAGGTGTTTTTTCTTTAATTCTTCTAGGTCTTTGTTAAACATTTCTTGCATCTTCTCGATCTTTGCCTCCATTCTTTTTCCGAGGTCCTGGATCATCTTCACTATCATTATTCTGATTTCTTTTTCTGGAAGATTTCCTATCTCCACTTCATTTAGTTGTTTTTCTGGGGTTTTATCTTTTTCCTTCATCTGGTACTGAGCCCTCTGCCTTTTCATCTTGTCTATCTTTCTGTGAATGTGGTTTTAGTTCCACAGGTTGCAGGATTGTAGTTCTTCTTGCTTCTGCTGTCTGCCCTTTGGTGGGTGAGGCTATCTAAGAGTCTTGTGCAAGTTTCCTGATGGGAGGGACTGGTGGTGGGTAGAGCTGGGTGTTTTTCTGGTGGGCAGAGCTCAGTAAAACTTTAATCCACTTGTCTGCTGGTGGGTGAGGCTAGGTTCCCTCCCTTTGGTTGTTTGGCCTGAGGCGACCCAACACTGGAGCCTACCCGGCTCTTTGGTGGGGCTAATGGTGGACTCCGGGCGGACTCACACCAAGGAGTACTTCCCAGAACTCCTGCTGCCAGTGTCCTTGTCCTCACGGTGAGCCACAGCCACCCCCTGCCTCTGCAGGAGACCCTCCAACACTAGCAGGTAGGTCTGCTTCAGTCTCCTGTGAGGTCACTGCTCCTTCCCCTGGGTCCCGATGTGCACACTACTTTGTGTGTGCCCTCCAAGAGTGGAGTCTCTGTTTCCCCCAGTCCTGTCGAAGTCCTGCAATCAAATCCCACTAGCCTTCATAGTCTGATTCTCTAGGAATTCCTCCTCCCATTGCCAGACCCCCCGGTTGGGAAGCCTGACATGGGGCTCAGAACCTTCACTCCAGTGGGTGGACTTCTGTGGTATAGGTGTTCTCCAGTCTGTGAGTCACCCACCCAGCGGTTATGGGATTTAATTTTATTGTGATTGCACCCCTCCTACCGTCTCTTTGTGGCTTCTCCTTTGTCTTTGGATGTGGGGTATCTTTTTTGGTAAGTTCCAGTGTTTTCCTGTCAATGATTGTTCAGCAGTTAGTTGTGATTCCGGTGCTCTTGTAAGAGGGAGTGAGCACACGTCCTTCTACTCTGCCATCTTGAACCAATCTTCACTATTTTTTTTAAATGGTAACTTTATAATATATATATATATTTTCTTAATTATTTTATTTATTTTTGGCTGCGTTGGGTCTTCATTGCTGTGTGCAGGCTTTCTCTAGTTGCGGCAAGTGGGGGCTGCTCTTCGTTGCGGTGTGTGGGCTTCTCATTGCAGTGGCTTCTCTTGTTGTGGATCATGGGCTCTAGGTGCATGGGCTTCAGTAGTTGTGGCACACGGGGTCAGTAGTTACGGCTTGTGGGCTGTAGAGCACAGGCTCAGTAGTTGTGGCTCACGGGCTTAGTTGCTCTGTGGCATGTGGGATCTTCCCAGACCAGGGCTCAAACCCACGTCCCCTCCATTGGCAGGTGGACTCTTAACCACTGTGCCACCAGGGAAGTCCAAATCATAGTTATTTTTAATTGCTGGTCTGATCATTCCAACATGTCTGCCACATCTGACTCTGGTTCTGTTGCTTGATGTGTCTCTTCAAATTGGTTTTTTTGTTTTTTGCCTTCTAGTATGCCTAGTAATTCTTTGTTGAAAGCTGGATATGAGACATGAGGTACTGGGTAGAGGAACTGTAATAAATAGGCATTTAGTAGTGCTGGCCAGGTGTGGAAAGTGAGAAGTGCTCTTTTGTCCTGTGGTCTATCTTTTAGTGAACTTGACAAGTTCACGCTGCCCAGTCTAGCCCACCTCTCTGGTGGGACAGGATGGCTAGAGGGGGCTGGAGTCGGGTGTCTCCCTCCCCCTAGGTCGTTTGGGTTCTATAAAACCCCAGTAGGTTCGCTGTGCTAAAACAGTTTCTTTTGAGGGCAGGCCTCCTGAGCAACAGTGCACTCTGGCTGCTTTTCCGCTCTCTCTAGCCACAGGGATTTTCTCCAGCCGTACTGCGAGGACCGGGTACAGCTCCTAGAGGAAGAACTCAGAACTGTGGGCACACCCTGCCAAAGCCAGGCTCCCCCGAAGTTCTTCACTCTTGGACATGTCCACCCTGAGCCTCCAGCAACTGGTCAGTTACAGTTTAGCTTTTCCTGCACTGATACTGGCTCCACTGAGGTTTCTGCTCACGGGTTTCTACTCAGTTAAGTTGTGATTTTTTGTATTCACCTGTCTGTCTCTCTAAATTTTGGAGGCAGCAGTTTGCCCTGTGATCTCAGTTCTCAGATGTATCTAAGAAGAGCTGTTGGTTTTCAGTTTGTTTACATTTTTACTTGTTAACGTAGAATGGCTGCTTCCAAGCTCCTTATATGCCAGACTGGAAACCAGAAGTCTCAACTCTTTATTTTTTTCCTTATGTTTTTCATTTAGTAGAAAAACAGTGTGACATTAAGAAAACATGTTAAATCTCCATAAGATGACCTGTCATGTTTTCAGTTACTTGCATTCTTTTCCAGTCTTTGTTCACATGCATGCGTGTTTTACTTAGCTATTACCACTGTAAACAGAGAAAAGTTTTCACTATATTTGTTGAGCATAGCTATCTTTAAAATTTTTGCTTAATATTCCACCTGGTTTGTATATATTTTCATAGCTTTCTTCATATTGGATGTTAGATATTGTTTGTTTCCAGCTTTCATCTATTGGGACTTATTCTTCAATTTTAGCTAGCATCCACTTATTAAACACTAAGTGCTTTACATCAGGTATTTTCATTTCCAGCTTGTAGATGAAGAAGTTGAAGCTTCGTTGTGTTAAATAACTTATCCAAGCTTATATAATGAGTAAGTATCAGAGCCAGGATTTACTTTTTGTTTTTTTTTTTGGCCGCACCACACAACATGAGGAATCTTACTTCCCCAACCAGGGATCAAACCCGTGCCCCCTGCAGTGGAAGTGTGGAGTCCTAACCACTGGAGCACCAGGGAATTCCCAGATCCAGGATTTCAAATCAGACATTTTAAAACTCAAAAGCCCATATTCTTTTTTTTTTTTTTTTTTTGGTGCCAATTTTAAATACAGTTTTATTTAAGACATTGCATTTTCCACTTACAATACAGTGCTTGTAAAGTGCAATGTTATTTCCTTTCCCTGTGCACACATTCCACGTTCAAGTATCAAGAATGCCCAGTTTACTACAGCAGCTCAACTTTAAAACTGCCATGGAATTTGCTACAAATTTGGGTCCTTCAGTGTTGTGTGGAACAATGCTACACCTGTGCTAGGCTGGCTTAATCAACCTCTTCAATGGTGGGCCCAGAGGAGGCACCACCAGACGGTGGAGCTCCACCACCAGGGAAGCCCCCGGGCATCCCTCCTGGCATTCCTCCTGGCATGCCTCCTGCGCTCTGGTACAGCTTGGTAATGATGGGGTTGCAGACTTTTTCCAGCTCCTTCTGCTGGTGTTCAAATTCTTCCTTCTCTGCAGTCTGGTTCTTATCAAGCCAGTTGATTATTTTCATTACACTTATCAAGAATCTTCTGTTTGTCCTCATCATTAATCTTGCCTTGAAGTTTCTCATCCTCAACAGTAGCTTTCATGTTGAAAGCATAGGATTCAAGAGAATTCTTCGAAGACACCTTATCCCGCTGCTTCTCACCTTCAGCTTTATACTTCTCTGCTTCCTGAACCATGCGTTCAATGTCCTCCTTGCTCAAACGGCCCTTGTCATTAGCGATGGTAATCCTGTTCTCTTTTCCTGTGCTCTTATCCACAGCAGAGACATTGAGGATGCTGTTGGCATCAATATCAAAAGTGACTTCAATCTGAGGAACACCACGGGGGGCAGGAGGAAAAGCCCATATTCTTTACTTCCGTAGTATGCTGTCATTTCAACTGACTTTTTTCTTATTTAAATGACTTCCTAAGATAAAGTCCCAGAAGAATACTGTTTGTGATTTATAATATGAATTATTAAACTTTTTTCCCAATAAGAAAGTACTATTATTATCACTTTACTAGTTTATTTTTTTCCAAATTTAATACTTTAAAATAGTACAAGTTAATGTTTATTTTGTATATAAGTTCAAAGTTTTTCAAAGTGTTTGTTTATGATTTGTTTTCTTCTTTAAATCTGTTCTTGTTTATTGCCTGTTTATAAGTGTTGTCTTGATGTTTATATTTTGCATGTAAATTTTAATTTATCAATCTGTTTCTTCTATTATTTTAACTGCTTCAAATTTTAGAAAGTTGTTTCATCAAACCTCTGATAGCCAATTATAATTTATTCTAGTTTTCCTAACATTCAACATTTAACTCCTGATTTTGAGTTTGTTTTTGTATATGGTGTAAGGTGTTTAAACTTGTTTCCAAACTGTTGTTCAGTCATCCCAATATCACTTATTCAATCAAACTTTTCCTCTTGTCGTTCTGAGTGTGGTGGCATACAGAGAATTACCAGTAAGGCACACAAATAATTACCAGTCTGTCCAAAGCAGAAGAAAACAAAACTGCTCAGTGCCTCTAGGAAGAGAGGCGAAAGCAGAGATACTGACCATTTCTCTGCCGTTTACCAAGCCCTGCTTGGAGCTGTCCACGTTTGTGAGTAGGGCTAAGGTCACTCTCATTCTTGATCATGTGCTGCTCTCTAACTGCGCTGTGGGTCACCTGCAGCTTGCCACCATGCTCGTGTGGAGGGCATCCTCCACAGGTACTCAGAGCCGACAGCATCTGGACCCATTTGCCCGCTTTTGCTGTTTCTCTCTTGGTGAGCTTGACTGTGCCTCTCCCCAGTAGATACCTCCTGGACCCTCCATAGGAGAATGTGGCCTTTGGCATGTTTTCTCTAGTGCTGTGTTTTACCTTAGATTTTTTTTGTTGTTTCTTTTACCCTTCCTACTATCATTCATTCTCAGTGTTTCCAGACTATCCTATCAGGGATTGTTCTTTTGACTTGGGGACCGTGGTTTCCTGGCTCTAATACCCATTCCTTTGTCCTCCACGGTCTGCATGCAGGGCATCCTCACCGTCTTGCTGGTCCTGTGATCTGGGTGTTTCAGTCCCGAGCACTGGCAGACAAGAGCACAGGGGTGATGGGACGTGGTGTCGTGATGTTTGGCCCACCATGCCCTTAGAGATGTTGTATCCACCACACACTTAATTCACAAAGAACCTTTGCATTGCCCCCACTTCTGAGCACATCCTCCCTGAAAAATTTGACCTATGGTTCTAGGGCATCATATTTTCCATGCACTGGTTGTGTATCTCCATGTCCCGTCTTCAGGTCCTCATTCCCTAGAAGGTGCTTCTTCTGATGACTCTAATTGAAGGTAGTCCAACAAAGAAATGGGGGAGAAATTTCCCAAGGGCTTTGAAAGACAATTCTTTGCTGACACCCATGGAGTCTTATTTCAGAGACCCTGATGATAGTTCTAGAGGACTGAGAAGAGCAGGGTAGCTACAAATGCTCCCACCGTTCTTCTCTCCCAAGACTGACGGACAGTGCGGAAGCCTTCTCTGAGTGCTTTCCTTGCTCCCTTGGCCAAGGTCTACGAACCACAGTTTAAGACTTACTTCCTCAGCAATTCATTTTTGGCTCCCAAAGATTTCAGATAAGCTTTTGAGAAGAACTCTGATACACTTCTGCAGAATATAATTGGAAGATTTTTCAGATTACCTATTTACCTATAAATGTATAATTATATATATAAATAATTATGTTAAAATTTTTTAATTACAATTTATTTAAATTTATAAATATATTATACATTATTTACTTATTCATTTAATTCCTACATATTTCTTTATTCATCTTATGTAATTACCTAATGGAATATCTATCTCTTACCCCTGTTCTAGTCTTTTAAAATCAGGAACCTTATTTAAACAAATGAAAACCAGTAACAACCTGGTTCTACAGTGATGTTCCTGTCAAGGCAGAGACAAGCACTGAATCCTTTAACCGACCTGGACCAGATTGTTTGGGGGACTTCCCGCCCCCCCCCAGTTTGAGTGTTTAAATACTTTGCTGGTCATTTCCATTAATATGGTGGGAACACTTTGAAATCCGCCCACATTCTCTCAGGCCTTTTGTTGGAGAAGCACCTGGGAAATAAAGGTGATGGTCCTGACTCATGTCTTTCTTTGACGTGAGGGGAAGATAGTGTCAGAATGTACCTGCCTTTACCCTCCAGCCCAGTGGCTCTGCAGGTGACCCCAGGCCAGGAGTATCAGCACCACCATCACCTGGGAATTCATTAGAAAATGCATATTCTAGGGCCCTACCCCAGACCCGCTGAGTGAAAACTTCTGGGCATGGGGTCCAGGGAACTGCATGTTCAAGCCCTTCAGGTGCCTCAGCGTCAGCGTCCCCATTTGAGAACCCCTGCTCTGGTCTGACCACCCAGTCTCTCCCTTGTGAGGGTACTTTGAATTTCTGTTGAATTGTGCTGCAGCTGCAATGAAGACACCACAGTGGTCTTTGAAGGTCTGACTGATAAATTACCCCCGTCTTGAACATGTACTGGGAGGGTTGGACCAGGAGACAGGAGAGTTGCTTTCCAGTCTGTTCTCACCACTAACTAGTCCTGGAGGAGTCCCTCTTCAGGAAAATGGAATTTTACCATCTGCTTTCATTGCTTTATGTGACAGGAAGATAAAATCAAGTAGTGGATGTTAAAGTGGTTTGAAAACATTAACATGTAACATAAAATGCAACCTGGCAGCCATATAAAAATTTGTCCCTGTGGATTCTTTACCTCAAATAGATTTCCCTGTGAAGAGTGCTGTCCATCTATGGATGGGCTACATTGCATTGCACACCCACTCACATCTATGGGGTGCACTGCTGTAAGAAATCACAGCAAATTTAGAACCTGTGAATATAGAAGATGAAATAAGCCCTAGGAACATGGCAAATAAAAAAATAGCTTTCATGAGACCCAAATCTTGGAAAATCAAATGTCTAGTTTTTTCACTGTAAAAGAGTTAGGTGGGGAAAAAAGGAGATAGATGAAGTGTTAGGAATGAAAAGGAGAAGGAAAGGAGGAAAAAAACATCCATTTACTTCTTAAGAATGACCCACTCTTGCGGCACTTCAGTGCAAATCCCCACGTGGGTAAGTGGTATTCCGTTTGCCCACAGGGTGGCAGTAGCGGACCTGGAGGGGGCTCTTCTTTGGAGCAGTCTCGTGGGTGCTTTTTTCTGTCTGCACAACAAAGTGAAGAAAAGAGCCTTCTTCCATTAAATACCTGTGCATTTCAGGGGGAAGTTTTGTCTTAAATTATGAAGGTAATTTCCCATTTGAGGAAAAGAAAGGTGACATATTTAGGTTCAAGTGTCACGATTGCTCATTCGGTGTTCTAAGAGAAATTACTCCTGTCACCAGAAAGGGGCCCCAGTCCAAGGCCTGGTCCACGGTTACACTTTTGTATGTCACTCGCTTTTTGGAGATAACAGGTGGAATGTTTTTAAAAGAGGAATGACAATTCACCAGTTCAGCCGGGAGTTCCTGGTAATTTACTCACTGTTCCATGCAAGTTCAGCCTTGAACCTCAGCATCACCCTCAGTTGCCACCTGACACACCCCCCTGAGGCATCAGAGTCTTGGTGGTGGATGGTTTGCACGAAGCTGTTCAAGCTACAACACTGTGGGGCTTTACATTGTTCCAGGGCCAGTCATGGACCAGCTCACTAAGCGCAGAGGCAGAGAACAAGAGGCTTTCTGGGAAATAAAGGTCTCTTTGGGGTTTCTTTAAATTCAGATTATGTAAGTTAGATGGAGATGGGCATTTCTCCTGCTTATGTAAAAGGATTTAGACAAGGAAATCACAAAACTCATGAGAATGGGTTTAGAACTATTTGGAACTTAACAGTATTTTTCATGGCGTCCTGTCAGATACACATAGAAACGTATACTGTGCTCGCTCCTAATGACTTAGCTGGTCCCTCAGCTTTGTTCCACAGGATATGACATTTCCTCTGCGAACTCCCCAATCATGGGGCTGTCATTCTCCTTGACAAGTAAAGAGTGACAAGATCTTTTATTAAAACGATCAGTATGTCTATATATAAAATTTTAAGTGTATATACCTGCCTCTGAAATTATCTTATTAAGAATACCTTCATAATAATCCTTTCATTTTATTGCAAAAGACACGATTGTAATAGCATGGCTAGGAAGGAAACACAGCTAATTTTCAAGGTGACTCATTTAGCAAGATGGAAAACAAAAGCTCCTTGTCTGTAAAAATATCCAGTGATTGACATGTTACCAAATTTCCACAAAATAGATTTCCATGTAATTTAAGACTTTGATTTCTTTTCCTCATAGATCATAAGAACCCTCCTGACCAGCATTAGTGTCAGGGGAACATGTTTCCTTACGAACTGAGAAGCAGAGGCTTCTGTAGGGCGGTGAAAAGATCAGGATGCTTTTGCATGAAGATGTCACTCCAGCAGTGCTGCCCCCACCCCAGCAATAATTTCCTGGCTCGGCTCTCACTCTGCAGGCAGCGGGGAGTCACTGGGAGATTCTGAGCAGAGGAGCGTCTTGATTGACCCAGGCTTTAACCTGATCTCCACGGAGATGAGGCTGGAAGAGGGTGGGGCGGCTGTGGGAGCTGCCGGTTATCTCCCTCTGACTTCATTTTCTGCCCCCTTCCGTGGTCCCTGGTCCCTGGTCCCAGCCCACCGCTCTCCTGGATGTTTCTTGAACCACCCGAAAGCTCCCACTCGGGCCTTTTGAGCGAGGACCCCTCTGCCTGGAACCCTCTTCCCCCGGCACCCACGGGCCTCCTCTCGCACCTTCTTCGGACGCCGGCTTCTCCTGGAGCCCTTCCTGGTCTAAAACCTACCCCCACCCACGCCAGGCCCTCCCTGCCCCCTCCCCGTCTTTATGGCTCCTTCGTACTTATTGCCAAATGACACTTTAGGTGCAGTCAGTTGGCAATGACAACAGGGTTAATGTCCCAATAAACCCATCGTAAGTTGAAAATATCATAGGTCAAAAATGCATTAGATACACGCAGCCTCCCGGACATCCCAGCTCAGCCCCGCCCACCTCACACGTGCTCAGAACACTCACATTAGCCTGCACATGGGCAGAACCCTCTAACGCAAGGCCTAGTTTATAATAAAGGGTTGACTATTTCATGGAGTTTATGGAATACTGCACTGAAAGGGAAAAACAGGATGGAGTGCGGGTCCGGATGGTTGTCAGTGTGTCGGTTGTTCACCCCCGTGACTGGGGGCTGCGGCTGCCCTGCCCAGGATCAGAGAGAGGGTCGTACTGCACGCCGGTCCCCCAGGGAAAGTCCACATTCTGAATTCTGAGCACGGTTTCCACTGAACGCATATGGCTTTCGCACCATCGTAAAGTCGAACCATCATGAGTGGGGGGACGATCTGTGTTGATTGTGGCAGTGTCCCCATACATGGGGAGGGTCCACTCGGAAGGGCTAGGCGCCTTCACCGCTGGATCCCTGACGCCTGCACCTCCGTCTGGCACAGGCGGGTACCACGTGGATGTTGAAGTGAGCGCCCTCCCGGCCCCGCCGTCTCCCGCCCCCGCCTCAGTGGAGCACAGGACGCAGGATGTGGGGGCACATTGTCACCTCAGTGGCGCCTTCACGCTGGGCCCTTCCTGGAGTTCAGACTCCCATCAAATGCCTACGATGGAAGGAGGTTCGTAGCTAGCTTTTCAGACTGAGCACACATCTCCAGCCACCATTCTGTTTATGGTCCAGGCCCTGCCCTGCTCTGCAGGTGGATCCGTTGCTGGATCGCCAAGAACCTCGTGACTCCCAGGGACACCCCGGCCCCTCAGCCACCCTGTGAGCGCCGTCCTGAGCCAGCGCCGGGCCACTCCTGTCGCCTGCCAGCACCCCCTGCTGCCATCCAGGCTTTTCAAAGCCCCTGCCACATAGAGAGGGAAAACCAGAACACCACTCTTCAGCAAGGGTGCACTCTGGTGCCTATTTTTATTTTAATGACTCATTCTCTCCTACCTCATTAGGCTTGCTTCTTTCAAGGGGGAATACCTGGCTGAATCTGCATAACCCCTTATAACTGACCTACCTCTGTTCACGCAGAAATGATTGCCACTCACAGCTCTCCTACCAGGCTCTTTTTGTAAATAATCTAAATTTATTTTCTCAAAGTAGAAAGAAAGGGGATACCTTGATGGTCCCACAATTTCCTTGTTTTGCTGCACTGCAAGGGCCTGAGATTTGATTGATTGATTGATTGATTGATGGCTGCGTTGGATCTTCGTTGCTGCGCACGGGCTTCAGTAGTTGTGGCACGCGGGCTTCAGTAGTTGTGGCATGCGGGCTCAGTAGCTGTGGCGCACGGGCTTAGTTGCTCTGCGGCATGTGGGATCTTCCTGGACCAGGGCTCGAACCCGTGTCCCCTGCATTGGCAGGTGGATTCTTAACCACTGCGCCAACAGGGAAGCCCAGTCCCTGAGATTTAAACAAATGTTCTTTGTCCCCGCATCAGTGGCATGCAGCTCTTAGCTGAGGAAGGAGGACCCCGCAAACGCCACTCTCAGCTCCAGGACCTCCTGACCTGCCCCCACCGGGTCCTGGTTCATGTGCTCCCCCCACCACCCAGCCTTGTTTCCACCCCCTCTTAGTGACGCCATGGCCTTATACTTTAGAAATATTGCGAATTTGACTTTGAAGATGAAAGTTTTCCCCTCAAACCACTCCCTATTATCATCATTCTGAAACCAGAGCTGGAGTGGGAAACAGATTTTGAGACTTTAAAAATTATTCCTTGCTGGGACTTAGAGACTGTCATACAGAGTGAAGGAAGTCAGAAAGAGAGAAACAAATACCGTATATTAACGCATATGTGTGGAACCTAGAAAAATGGTACAGATGAACTGGTTTGCAGGGCAGAAGTAGAGACACAGACGTAGAGAACAAACGTATGGACACCAAGGGGGGAAAGCGGGGCTGGGGGGATGAATTGGGAGATTGGGATTGACATATATACACTAATATGTATAAAATAGATACCTAATAAGAACCTGCTGTATAAAAAACATAAAATAAAACTCAAAAAAAAATTATTCCTTGCTGGTCTTCAGAGGCAAAATTCAGATAAGAGAGCTTACCAGTTATACTTGCGTTTCTACCCAAAAGCTCATGGCCGCTCACTCAAAGGCCTCTTGTTCTGATCTTCCAACACTGCCCACAGTGCCCCAGACCGATGGCCGCGCACCCCGGGGCCTGGCATTTGGATGGAACATTTCTTCCCTGAGGAAAGAAGTGACAGTTTGAGACGGGGCGGGGTTGGGATGGAGAGTGTTGCCCACCCTGAGAAGTGCCTGAGTTTGCGGGGATTCTGACTGAGCACCCCGAGGCCGTGGTCTGCTGCTGAACCTAATTATGCTTGCTTTTGTTTGCGGAACTTTGAGAGAAAAAGAAATCTGTGGCGGCCCGGAGGGTCTGGTTTTGAAATGCAAACACGGGGGTTCTGAGTCAGACTTGGGCAGGGTGGCATTTTGTCTTTAAAGAGCAGCAATGTGGTTCCTCGATTTGTCTCTGCTGTCTTGACATTTAGTTGGATTCCTGGGCAATTGGTCGGCCCGGGGAACATCTCCACGGAGCACGGGGGCCTGGCCTTGGCACTGCCTGGCAAGTCTGTGTGCTTGGGGAGGGACTGTGGCTGGGAGGCCAGGCCGATTTTCAAGGCAGAACTGTGTATAAAAACACCCAGTGACACATAACTTCTAGAAATTAAAATGCCTATTCTTGGGAAAAAAAGGCACACAGAAGTGTCATTGTAAGTTTACTTCTAATCTCTTACGGTAGGAGCTACAAAGCTGAGTTTGCTTTCTAGAAAATTCTAGTTTATTTTCTAGAAAGTTGCATTTTATTACTGCAAAAGGATTTTATTTCCAAATGAGTATGCTTTTTTTGAGCAGGAGTTTTGGAGTCCCAGAGACAGAGGTTGAGAAGGTGATGGTGTGCAATGGCAATTCTCAAGTTCAAGGAGGGGGAAAAAGTCATGCTCTGATGGGGAGACTTCTTTTTGACTGTCCATAAACTGGCATTTAAGTAGAAGTCAGCAGTTTCTCTGCACCAAGTTAAAGAATGTGGTGCTGGGTAAAGGGAGGCTTACACTTTATATTCATTACTAACCAAAGAAAGGCAGGGAGAATTGTGACCCATCAGGTTTTTATGGCTAAGATAGCCGAGCTGTGTTATTAGGATCACAACAGTCACAGCTGGTGTAGGTGGCTGACCTATAGTATGTTTGTGTGTATTGAGGGCAGGCGGTGGGGTGTGGAGTATATCACAGAATTATCTATAATAATTAGAATAGTTATGATTGCCTAAATCTGAAGTGTGCAACTAGAAGAGTCCTGCTGGGGAAGCAGATCGTGGCAAACATTGGGTCTGTTGTGGAAATGTTCTGAAACCAGACTGTTAAAACAGTGAGCCATTTTAAACGTAACTCGCTACGTGTTTGGAGAGAAACACATACCCCCTTGTTAGGAACCTGAAACAAACTCTTTGAGCTGCAGCGTCACAGCCGGTGAGTTTGATTGCCAGGATTAATAAATCACAGCTAAGCAAGTCCCCATCTTGGCAGGATTCTGGATTCAGCTGTTTTCTCCTTGCCCCATTGCGTTCTAGATCGATGGTCTGCATTATGTCTGGAGCCAGCCGTCAGCTCGCTCTTTTCCTCTGCGGCTGTTGCGTGGCTGCCCTGGGGGTCCAGGCCGAGGAGCGCTGCCCGGCTGAGCGTCACCAGGCTGCCCAGTACGTGGCTGCCGTGTACGAGCACCGGTCCATCCTGAGCCCGAACCCGCTGGCCCTCACCAGCCGCGAGCAGGCCTTGGAGCTCATGAACCAGAACCTCGACATCTATGAACAGCAAGTGACGATCGCGGCCCAAAAGGCAAGAAGTGCTCCCGGGTCAGCTTGTTCGCAGAGCAGGGCAGATTAGCCCTTGGTGCTGCGTTCCCTCTGGGAAATGAGCCCGGCCGGTAAAGATGAGCTGAATGAGTCAGTCGGCTGGAGTCCCGCTACTGCGAGGCTGGTCTGCAGCATCAGCAGACCCTCCAAGGTTGGGAGGAGTGCAGAATTTGGGGCCTGCCCGAGACTTGCTGAGTCACAGTGTACATTTTAGCAGGATTCCCCAGGTGATGCTTCCCCTCCAGCCTGGGAAGCCCAGGGCCAGGCACGCGGTGGTGCCAGAAGAGTCGCTCGGTTGCTTGTAAACAAACGTGGGTGCCCGGCTCCCACGCCTCCCTGCAGAGTCAGCTGGGGAGCGCGCCGGGGCACTGGGATTTTTTAAGGTTCCCCGGTGGATTCAGATGTGCAGAAACATCTGAAAGCCAGCAGGCACGACGGCCTCTCATGCTCTCGGAGGCTTTCAGCGATAACTAAAGTAGTAAGCGGCCCCAGAGCTGCGTTTGCTGCCTCCCGATGACGTGGGGCTCCTTTCTGGTCCCCGCGCCAGACCCCGAACGGCCTGAGAGCTCAGTCCAGACACAACCCAGCCCAGCGGACAAAGGACGCCGGTGCCGCCTTTGTGAAGGCTTCCTGCGCGGCCCCTTTTCCGCTCCTGCCGGGAAGGGTGGGGCAGACGGGGGTGGGGGTTGTGGGAGCCAGAAGTCTGTGTAGGAACATGGCCTGCTGGGAGGGCAGTCTGGCCTTGAGCCCCGGCGGGGGCGGGGGGCCCGGCCGGCTGCTGGAGGAAGCCCCGCTCCGCCCTGGCGGGACAGCAGGCGGGCTCCCTGCGAGCGGAGCGGCCCGCGTCTGTGAGTTCAGCGGGCAGAGCTGTGGTGCCTGCAGGTCCCGTCCGAACAGCCCCCGTCTCCGTTCAGGGTGGTCAGCACTTCCTGGACAACCACTGGCCATCGCTACCTTTTACAATGTAGCCTGTAGTACCTATATACGTAACACACAAATGTTGGAAGGGCGCTTAAAGGCCGGTCCAGCTGTTCTGATGGGTGACACTGCTCTTTTATTCCCAACCCGACGTCCAGCTTCCCCTGGACGCCTCCAGTGGCCCAGGACTCACTGCCCACTTGAGGACAGTGGGAACGTCTGGAAAGGGCTTCCTTTCTATGGGCAACAATCAGCCTCCCTGTAACTGCCACCCATCGTCCTGTCCTCCTGGCCAAACAGAACAGACTGAATCCCATCCCACACACGCCATCTTGCCCAGATCTGAGGACGGCCCCAGCATGTCTCCCAGGCTGTGTCTCTCCAGTCCCACCCACAGTTCCCTGAGGGATGCGGTCCCAGCCCTGTTCCCCAAGCCTTTCCGGGTTACGTCCGTGCCCTGAGCTGCACGCGGCTTTGCCGAGGGCAGGGCGGAGGAGACCTGCCACCACGCTCACTCTAGGTGTCGTCCCCAGAAGGAGAGCTTTTGGCAGCCACACCTTGCTGTGGGTTCATCAGGCGCTTGCTGTCAGCCAAAGCTCCTGAGCCCTTTTCACACAGACACACACGCTGTCCTGTACTTGTTAGGTTAATTTATTTAACCCGAGAGCAAAGCCTCGCATTTATGCCATTGAATTTCATCCTGGTGGGCTATTTGGGGGTCTTTACTGACAGACATCCTGCATATCAGTTACCTTCACGTCATTCACACTTCTGGGACATACCTCATTTGTGTCTGCACTGAAGCCGGTGTAAAGCCATCCCAGCCCGTGCCCGCAGGCCTCCTCCTGACGCAGCTCCGTTCTCAGCACGAAGGTGTTGGCTTGCGGGCAGCTGAAATGTCACCCCCTTCGTCCCCATCCTTCCCCAAGACCATGCTGAGACACTTGGCAGATGCCACACTGAAACCCAGAGACTGTGACTGCAGTTTTCCCCCGCATTTTAATCACCTGCCCCCCAAATGAAACATATAACATGTTTTTCTTGAACCCATGCTGCCTGCAGACACCATTCCTTCTGTGTTTGTGGTCCAGGAGCAGGGACAACAGCTGTTGATCCAGTCATTTTTAGGGCTTACAGACATCTCGGCTCCCCTACGTGGTTATATGTGTTAAAGTAACCTCTAACACAGGTTGATGCCGTGCATGTGTCAGAGTTTTATATCAAACTTGCTATAAGGGCAGAGGTTCCTGCAGGCCAATTAAATGAGTTCTCTCATTTACAGGGAAGAAAAGGAGTTGCGCTTAAAGATATTAGGCTGGGTGGTCAGCTGGGTTGGCACCCGGAATTCCCCAGGAGTTCTTGAGCTCACTGGTCTGTCAGAAAATTGCTCAAGCCCTTTATCAGGAATGCAAATTCCTTCCTAGAATGCATGGGTAATCACATCAGACCCAAAGTTCTGTCCCAGCTCAAGTCTGAGTCCTCATTCTGGGCAGATGTATATTAGGAAATGTAATTTAATTTTAATATTAATCTAATATGTATCCATAACTGTTAATGTCCATAGGAAACCATTCAGTGCTTTCAAAGTTGTGTTTTTAATAAAGGAAAACATGTGTCCAAGTATAATTTTCAAAAAGTTAGAAACATGACTCTTACACATAGAGAAGAATGGACATGTGTCAAAGCTCTTATTTAACTCATTAATTAACTCAGGAACCAGTAAGATGGTAAAGCTGGTTCAAAAGATAACTTGAGGAACAGATGTGAGTGTATCCATCAGTCAAATGAATGTTGAAATGAATCTGCTAATAGATACAAAACAGGCTAATGTCCTACAGGGCAATAAAACTGTCATGTTTAGGGTGATCTTTTATTAAATAGCAAAGTCAAACAGTGATACATTCACTAGATGAATAATCCTCGAGTGTGCTTGTCAGTACCCTGGTATATTGTAGAAAGATATACGTATACAAAGAATGTATACATAAATTCTTCGTCTTGCTTTATTTCCAAGTTTGTGATAAGTTTTCTTTCTAATGTGCAATAAGATGACCAGCCTCATATTCTGCTGGAGGGAGTGTACATTGCTGTAAGCTTTCTGGAAAGCTACTTGGCAACGTATATTAAGAATTTAAAATTTTTCATACACTTGACTCAGTATTTTCACTTATAAGGCTTTATTCTAAAGAAATAATCAGAGTTCCAATCAAAGATTTGTGTACAATGCTCATTCAGGACGTGTTTTGAGCACCCTGTACGCAGATGGTCAACACAGTTTTTTTATTACAAAATGTTGGGAACAATTCAAATGCCCAATAACAGAGGATAAACTGTGGTGTCCTCTTAAATATAATCCAGCATATAATACAAGTGATATTTCTGAAGGTATCTTTGTAGTCTTGATGCTCTGTAGTGAGAGAGTCAAGATGGAAAACCGTTTGTTTACTATTGTCTCAATTATACACGCACACACCTATACAGAGAGGGGGAAAAAATGAAAATAGGCAAGATGTTAACAATAAGTATCTTCATGATATAGGATTATGAATTCTTCCTTTATGTTGTCTCTTCCAAATTTTCTACACTTAAACTTTTGAAAATTTTTTTATAACCAGGAAAAAAATTATAAGGAGTTTGCAGTGTGTTCCAGAAATAGTGACTCAAATTGCCTGTTATTTTAGATTATTCGTGCTTGCTCTGCCATCCTGCTCCACCTTTCACTGTGGGTGATGCTGCCCCAGGCTTAACATTTTCAGCCGAGCAAGTGGAGAGCGGCAGCCGAAGGGGCCCTGGCGCTGGGAGCTGAGGGCCGCCCTGTTTGTTTGGGTTTCCTCAGGTTGCTGCCACTGTCACAGGGAGCCTCGGGCTGTCACAGGCAAGGACCCCCAGTGTCTCCAGCTGTGGGAGAAGGCCTGTAGGGCGGTCAGGGCTCTGACGGGAGTCTCCTAACTCCCAGTGGGAGAAAGGCAAGTTAGAGCAAGTCCTGGTTCCTATGCTGAAATCAATGCACTTGACTTTCACCCACCAGCCCACTGGGGCCCGTTAGAATCACGTGGGGACCTGTTGCCGGGACCCCACCCACAGTTGATTGAAGCAGACTTTTTAGGGATGGGCCCAAGCATCACCGCTAAACAAAGATTGTGTTTTCAGAAGTCCCCTGTCTGATGTAGAAGCACAATGAAGGTTGAAAACCACCCACCGGACTAGCGGTAGCACATCTGCTGAGCCTGATACTCAGGCCTGTTACAGTCACCGCTCCATCTCCCATGGCACCACCGCCAACCCCAAACCCCTCCAAACTCCTGCTCCCTTCAGCCAGACTCACTTGTAACCTTCTTCCCTGACCAGCCCTCGGTATGGTGCTGGTCCCTAGAAGACTTTGTCTTTCTTCCCTCAGAGTTAGGCCAAGTGAGACGGCTCCCCCAAGGCTCAGATCCCTGCCGAGCCCAGCTACCACGTCTGGACCTCTGTGGTTCCTGGTTCAGAGCAGCTGCAGGACGGCTGTCAGAGGAATGAAGGGGTGCTTCCCATTATCTGTTAACGGACTATTCTCTGATGTTTTGACTTGCAGGGTGTACAGATTATAGTGTTTCCAGAAGATGGCATCCATGGATTCAACTTTACAAGAACATCCATTTACCCGTTTTTGGACTTCATGCCTTCTCCCCACTTGGTCAGGTGGAACCCATGCCTGGAGCCCCACCGATTCAATGACACGGAAGTATGTAAGGGGACCGGCCTTCCTCCTCAGGAGGTGGGAGGCTCACGGAGATGAACCAAGCCAGGGGCCAAGAGCCAGGACATGTTGAATGAGACTGACAGGAGCCCTTAGGGACCTGAGAACCAAACCCGAGCTCCATGTGCCACAGTCATTCACTTAAAGAATGTCTGCTATTATGAGGCATTTACTCATCTGTGGATCGTTCTATTTGTTAATCACACAAGAAATGCATGAATATATGCTTCTACAACAAATCAAAGTTAAAAAAATGAAAGCCCACCTTCACCACACCCTATCCCTCATCCACCTCCCTTTCTAGACAAACTGCCATCAGTGCATCCACCTATATTCTTTTCTATGCATCTCATAGATACTGACATCTTTATTTTTTAATTTTATTATTTTTACTGAAGTACAGTTGATTTACAATGTTGTGTTAATTTCTGCTGTACAGCAAAGTGATTCAGTTATACTTACATATATTCACTATTTTTTATATTCTTTTCCATTATGGTTTATCACAGGATATTGAATATGGTTCCCTGTGCTATACAGTAGGACCTTGTTTATCTATTTTATATATAGTAGTTGGCATCTGCTAATCCCAAACTCCCAATTCATCCCTCCCCAGCCCCGCTTGGCAACCAGAAGTCTGTTCTTTATATCTGTGAGTCTCTTTCTGTTCCATAGATAGGTTCATTTGTGTATATTTTAGATTCCACATATAAATGATATCAAAGGTATTTGTCTTTCTCTTTCTGACTTACGTCACTTAGTATGATAACCTCTAAGTCCATCCATGTTGCTGCAAATGGCATTATTTCATTCTTTTTATGGTTGAGTAGTATTCCATTGTGTGTATGTATATATGTATATGTGTATATATCTATACACACATACCACATTTTCTTTATCCATTCATCTGTCGATGGACATTTAGATTGTTTCCATGTCTTGGCTACTGTGAGTAGTCTGCTGTGAACACAGGGATGCATGTTTCTTTTTGAATTATAGTTTTGTCTGGGTATATTCCCAGGAATGGGGTTGCTAGATCATGTGGTAGTTCTGTTTTTAGTTTTTTGAGGAACCTCCACACTGTTTTCCACAGTGGCTGCACCAATTTACATTCCCACCAACACTGCAGGAGGGTTCTCTTTTCTCCACACCCTCTCCAGCATTTGTTATTTGTAGACTTTTTAATGATGGCCATTCTGACCGGTGTGAGGTGCTACCTCATTGTAGTCTTGATTTGCATTTCTCTAATAACTAGCAATGTTGAGCATCTTTTGATGTGCCTGTTGGCCATCTATATGTCTTCTTTGGAGAAATGTCTGTTTAGGTCTTCTGCCCATTTTTCAATTGGGTTGTTTTTTTGTTGTTGTGTGAGCTGTTTGTATATGTTGGAAATTGAGCCCTTGTCAGTCGCATCATTTGCAAATATTTTATCCTAGTCTGTAGGTTGTCTTCTCGTTTTGTTTACGGTTTCCTTTGCTTTAGAAAAGCTTATAAAGTTTGAATAGGTCCCATTTGTTTATTTTTGCTTTTATTTCTGTTGCCTTGGGAGATTGACCTAAGAAAACAGTGGTACAATTTCTATCAGAGAATGTTTTGCCTATGTTCTCTTCTAGGAGTTTTATGGTGTCATGTCTTATATTTAAGTCTTTAAGCCATTTTGAGTTTATTTTTGTGTATGGTGTGAGGATGTGTTCTAACTTCATTGATTTACATGTGGCTGTCCAGCTTTCCTAACACCACTTGCTGAAGAGACTGTCTTTTCTCCATTGTATATTCTTGCCTCCTTTGTTGAAGATTAACTCACTGTAGATGTGTGGGTTTATTGCTGGGCTGTCTGTTCTGTCCCATTGATCCATATGTTTGTTTCTGTGCCAAGACCACACTGTTTTGATTACTGTGGCTTTGTAGTATTGTCTGAAATCTGGGAGGGTTATGCCTCCAGCTTTGTTCTTTTTCCTCAGGATTGCTTTGGCAATTCTGGGTCTTTTATGGTTCTATATAAATTTTAGGATTATTTGTTCTAGTTCTGTGAAAAAATGTCATGGGTAATTTGATAGAGATTGCATTAAATCTGTAGATTGCTTTAGGTGGTATGGCCATTTTAACAATATTAGTTCTTCCAATCCAAGAGCATGGGATATCTTTCCATTTCTTTATTTTTTTAAATTATTTTTTAAATATTTATTTATTTATTTTTGGCTGTGTTTGGTCTTCGTTGCCGCACATGGGCTTTCTCTAGTTGTGGTGAGCGGGGGCTACTCTTCGTTGTGGTGCGCGGGCTTCTCATTGCAGTGGCTTCTCTCATTGCAGAGCAAGGGCTCTAGGCACGCAGGCTTCAGTAGTTGCAGCTCGCGGGCTCATTAGTTGTGGCTTGCAGGCTCTAGAGTGCAGGCTCAGTAGTTGTGGCTCACGGGCTTAGTTGCTCCGCAGCGTGTGGGATCTTCCCGGACCAGGGCTCGAACCCGTGTCCCCTGCATTGGCAGGCTGATTCATAACCACTGTGCCACCTGGGAAGTCCCTCCATTTCTTTAAATCATCTTCAGTTTCCTTTATTAATGTTTTATAGTTCTCAGCATGTAAGTCTTTCACCTCCTTGGTCAGGTTTATTCCTAAGTATTTTTTTTTTTTTTGATGCGCTTTTAAAAGGGATTTTTTTTTTACATTCCTTTTCTGATCATTTATTTTTAGTGTAGAGAAATGCAACTGATTTCTGTATGTTAATCTTGTATCCTGCTACCTGGCTGAATTCATTTATCAGTTCTAGTAGTTTTTGTGTGGAGTCTTTAGTGTTACTATAGACTATATATATATAGTATCATGTCATCTGCACATAATGACAGTTTTACCTCTTACCTTCCAATTCAGATACGTTTTATTTCTTTTTCCTGTCTGATTGCTGTGGCTAGGACTTCCAATACTATGTTGAATACAGGTGGTGAGAGTGGGCATCCTTGTCTTGTTCCAGATTTTAGCAGGAAGGCTTTCAGCTTTTCACCTTTGAGTATTATATTGGCTGTGGGTTTGTCATAAAAAGCTTTTATTATGTTGAGATATGTTCCCTCTGTACCCACTTTGGTGAGAGTTTTTTCCATGAATGGATGTTGAATTTTATCAAATGCTTTTTCTGCATCTATTGAGATGATCATGTGTTTTTTGTCTTTTGTTGATGTGATGTATCACATTGATTTGCGTATATTGAACCATCCTTGTGACCCTGGGATGAAGCCAACTTGGTTGTGGAGCATGATCTTTTTTATGTGTTGTTGGATTCAGTTTGCTAATATTTTGTTGAGAATTTTTTTTTTTTTTTTTTAATTTTAATTTTTATTTATTTATGGCTGTGTTGGGTCTTCGTTTCTGTGCGAGGGCTTTCTCTAGTTGCGGCAAATGGGGGCCACTCTTCATCGCGGTGCGCGGGCCTCTCACTATCGCGGCCTCTGTTGTTGCGGAGCACAGGCTCCAGACGCGCAGGCTCAGTAATTGTGGCTCACGGGCCTAGTTGCTCCGCGGCATGTGGGATCTTCCCAGACCAGGGCTCGAACCCGTGTCCCCTGCATTAGCAGGCAGATTCTCAACCACTGCGCCACCAGGGAAGCCCTGTTGAGAATTTTTGCATCTATATTCCTCAAAGATAATGGCCTGTAATTTTCTTACTTGGTAGTGGCTTCGTCTGGTTTTGGTATCAGGGTGATGGTGGCTTCATAGAATGTCTTTGTGAGCGGCCCCTCCTCTTCAATCTTTTGGAGGAGTTTGAGAAGGATCAGTATAAGTTATTCTTTCTATGTTTGGCAGAATTCCCCAGTGAAGCCATCTGGTCCTGGACTTTTGTTTGTAGGAAGTTTTCTTTTCTTTTTTTTTATTACAGATTCTATTTCACTTGTAGTGATCAGTCTGTTCAAATTATCTGTTTCTTCTTGATTCAGTTTTGGTGGGCTGTATGATTCTAGAAACGTGTCCATTTCTTCTAAGTTGTCCAATTTGTTGGTGTATAATTGTTCATAGTATTCTCTTATGGTTTTCTGTATTTCAGCAGTATTGGTTGTTATTTCTCCTTTTTCATTTCGTATTTTGTTTATTTGGGTCCCCTCTCTTCTCTTCTTGGTGAGCCTGAGCAGAGGTTTGTTGATTTTGTTTACCCTTTCAAAGAACCAGCTCTTGGTTTTATTGATTTTTTTCTGTTGTTTTTTAATCTCCATTTTATTCATTTCCTCTCTGATCTTAATTATTTCCTTCCTTCTGCTGACTTTAGGTTTTGTTGGCCCTTCTTTTTCTAATTCTTTTAGGTGGTAGGTTAGGTTGTTTGTTTGAGATTTTTCTTGTTTTTTGAGGAAGGCCTGTATCACTATGAACTTCCCTCTAAGAACTGCTTTTGCTGCATCCCATAGATTTTGTATGGTTGTGTTTTCATTGTCATTTGCCTCAAGGTATTTTTAAATTTCTTCTTTGATTTCATTGTTGACCCATTGGTTTTATAGCAGCATGTTGTTTAGTCTCCATGTAATTGTTTTTTTCTCATTTCTTTTTCTGTGGTTGATTTCTAGTTTCATGCCATTGTGGTCAGAAAAGATGCTTGAAATAATTTCTATCCTCTTAAATTAGTTGAGGCTTATTTTGTGCCCTAGTATGTGGTCAATCCTAGAGAGTGTTCCATGTGCACTTGAAAATAATGCATTTTTTTTTAATTTAATGTCCTGAAAATATCAATTAAGTCCAACTGTTCGATTGTATCATTTAGGATCTCTGTTGCCATATTGATTTTCTGTCTAGAAGATCTGTCCATTGATGTGAGTGGGGTGTTAAAGTCTCCTATTATTGTGCTCCTGTCAGTTTCTCCCTTTATGTCTGTATTTGTTTTATGTATTTGGCTGCTCCTGTATTGGGTGCATATATGTTGATGAGTGTAATATCTTCTTCTTGTATTCATCCTTTTGTCATTATATAGAGTCCTTCTTTATCTTTCTTTATGGCCTTTGTTTTAAAATCTGTTTTGTCTGATATGAGTATTGTGACCCTTGTTTTCCTGTCATTTCTGTCTGCATGAAATATTTTTCCACCCCCTCACTTTCAATCTATGTGTGTCCTTTGCCCTAAAGTGAGTCTCTTGTAAGCAGCATATTGTAGGCTCTTGTTTTTTAACCCAGTCTTCCACTCTGTGTCTTTTGATTGGAACATTTAGTCCACTGACATTTAAGGTAATTATTGATAGATATGTATTTATTGCCACTTTAGAACTTGTTTTCTCCTTGATTTTTTAATTTCTTCTTTGTTCCTTTTTCTTTTTCCTTTTGCGGTTTGATGATTTTCTTTTGTATTATGCTTATGTTCTCTTCTTTTTGGTTTTTGTGAATATATTGTATGTTTTTGACTTGTGGTTACCCCGTATTTCAAGTATGTTAACCCCTTCCTATATCTAATTGCTTTAGACTGGTAGTCATATAGACTGAAACACGTTCTAGAAAAATAATCTACATTTTCATACTCTCCTCTTTCACATTTTATGATTTTAATTATTTTATGATTTTACACCTTCATATTCATCTGTTTGCTGTTCATTGTGTGTATCATTGCTTTCACAGAATTTTTTTTTTTTTAATCTGTGTACTGGCTTATTTAAGTGATTTATTTTCCAATTGTGATTTTCCTCTTTCCTATAGATTCCTTCTTCTTTTCTATTTAGAGAAGACCTTTCAATATTTCCCTTAGGATAGGTTTACTACTGCTGTATTCTTTTAGCTTTTGCTTGTCTGGGAAAATCTTTCTCTCTCCTTCTATTCTAAATGATAATCTTGCTAGGTAGAGTATCCTAGGTTGCAGCTTAGGATAGAGTATCCTAGGTTGCAGTTTGCCACTCCCTTCTGGCCTGCAGCTTTTCTGTAGAGAAATCTGCTGGTAGCCTTATGGGGGTTCCCTTGTAATTAACTCTGTTTTTCTCTTGCTGCCTTTAGAATCCTCTATCTTTAACTTTTGCCATTTTAATTATAGTATGTCTTGGTGTAGGTCTGTTTTGGTTCACCTTGTTTGGGACCCTCTGTGCTTCCTGTACCTGGATATCTGTTTCTTTCTTTAGGTTTGGGAAGTTTTCAGCCATAATTTCTTCAAATACATTTTCGATCCCCTTTTCTCTTTCTTTTCCTCTGGAATCCCTATTATGTGTAGATTGGCATGTTTTATATTATCCCATAGGTCTTTTATATTGCTTTCATCTTTTTTTATCTGGCTTTCTGTCTGCTGTTCTGACTGAGTGATTTCCATTATTCTATCTTCTGGATCATTTATTTGTTCTTCTGCATTATTCAATCTGCTGTTCATTGCCTTTAGCTCAGCTTTTGTCTGGGCAAATGAGTTTTCTAATTTTTCTTAGCTCCTCTTTATAGTTTCTAGTTCCTTTTTACAGTAATCTGCATTTCTATCAATAGTCCTTCTTAATTCCTTTAGTATTTTCATTATCTCCTTTTTGAACTTGGTGTCTGTTAAAGAGATCTGTTTCATTGTTTGTTCTTTCAGGGGAATTCTCTTGATCTTTTAATTGGGAATGGCTCCTCTGCTTCTTTATTTTACTTATGTTTCTCTTACTCTGTGAGTTTGGGAGAAACAATTATCTACTGTGGTCCTGGAAGGCTATTTTTATGTGGGAGTGTCCCTGTGTAGCCTGTGTGGGTTTAATATTTTTTGGTATGAGGGCTGTTTTCACTGTGAATGCCTGCGACCTCTTTCCTCAGTGTGTGCTGGCCGTTATGCCCTTGATAGGAGGTGTGGTGGTATTGTGGTGACCAGAGCCTGCACTGGGTATTGAGCAGGGTCTGCTCCCTAGTTGTTGGAGTAGAAGCCCCTAGGATCCATTTCTGAGCTGGGGTATGAAGTAGGCAGGATTGGAGTGCTCCCACTGGGAGAGGACCCACTGAATATTCCTCTGCCAGAGCTGTTCACCTGTGAGGGTGCTCTGTGGTGTCACCTGTTGTATGCTTACAAAGTACACTGTTGTTGGCACTGCCTTCAGCCCCATCTCAACCTTGGGAATGCTGTCAGTCAGCCCTGATGTCCCTCAGGCATTGTTTTCACAAGGCTACCAGTGCAAATCCATTGAAGTCAGGTACCAAGACTGCAGTAGTCACACACCTGGACCTGCTGTGGGAGCTATGGAAGCAGCCCAGACCCTGGCCCAGCCTCTATGTACATGCACCCACAAAGCCCACAGATGCTAAGGCCAGTCCTGTCCCAGCCACGGGAGTACCCATTTTCCACTTGGGTGTCCCTCAGGCACTGAGTTTACAAAGCAGGAGCCAGTAGAGTAAATCTGCACAGCCGCAGGGAGAGGGCTCAGATTTCAGCCCCGCCTCTGCATTTGGGCAACCCACTAGCGCACTCCCAGAGCTCGTAGAGGAGCACATGGAGAAAGAGGCTGCTGTGGTGGGCCCCACCCCTCGCTTTGCTGACATGCATGTTGACAATGGGGTTTCAATGGTGGCACATGCCTGCCATGAGTATGCCAAAAGTGAGGCTACTATGGCAGGCTCGCCCCTCCCTTCCACGCTCCTTAACAAAGGCTCTTTGCTTCTATGGAGGGCCCGGGCTTCCTCCATGTATACCGCTGGTTGCAGCCCGTACCACACTCCAGCCCCTTCAGGCTGTCTCTGCAGTCAACCGCAGCGCTCTCCCCAGGTCTGTCCTCTGAAGCCCGAGTTCCAGCACCCAGCCCCAGCACGTACCAGTGGATGCACGTCTCAGGCTGAGGAGCGCAGGGCAGTGGCCTGGCTGATCCTCCTCTCCAGTGAAGGGGCTTCCCAGAGTGTGGAAACCTTTCCTCTTTCACAGCTACCTCCCAGGGGCACAAGTCCTGTCCCAATTCCTTTTTCTTCTTTCGCCCTACCCAGTTGTGTGGAGATACTTCTTGCGATTTTGGGTGTTGGAGATATTCTGCCAGCGTTCAGTAGGTATTTTGTGAGAATTGTTCCAGATGTAGATGTATTTTTGTTGTATTTGTGGGAGGAGGTAAGCTCCATGCCCTTCTACTCCACCATATTGATTGGAGCCCCCCAAGATAAGCACTTTTAAAATTACTTTTTAAAGAGCATCAAGTTTTCCCTTTAAAAGATTTTGATTGCACTTTGCATCCCCAGTAATAGTGCATGAGTGCCTGTTTGCCCATCCTTTGGTCAATGCAAGATAGAATAGTCTTTTTAATTTTTGCCAATCTTATAGAGGTGAAAAATGATACCTCATTATCATTTTAATTTTTATCTCCTTACTACTACTGAGACTGAGCATCTTGTCAATGTTTGTTGGCCATTTGTATTTGTTCATCTACGAACCATCTGTTCACATCCTTTGCACGCTTTCAGTGGTGGTTACTTTTTTCTTATTGATTTATGATAGTTATGTATATATTATCGATACAATACAGGTACTATTTTAAAATTGTAAGAAAAAGGCAGGGTTTAAAAATTTCCTTTATTTACACTTTTTGTTTTCCCTCTAGGTCCTCCAGCGCCTGAGTTGTATGGCTGTCAAGGGAGAGATGTTCCTGGTGGCCAATCTTGGGACAAAGCAGCCTTGTCATAGCAGTGACCCTGGGTGCCCAAATGATGGCAGATACCAGTATAACACGAACGTGGTGTTCAGCAGTAATGGAACCCTGGTTGACAGCTACCGCAAACAAAACCTCTACTTTGAAGCAGCGTTCAATACCCCCCTGGAAGTGGATCGCATCACCTTTGATACCCCCTTTGCTGGCAAGTTTGGCATCTTCACTTGCTTTGACATATTGTTCTTCGACCCTGCTGTCAGGCTCCTCATAGACTCAGAGGTGAAGCATGTCGTGTATCCGACCGCCTGGATGAACCAGCTCCCACTCTTGGCAGCCATTCAGATTCAGAGGGGTTTCGCCATCACCTTTGGCGTCAACTTTCTGGCTGCGAACATCCACCATCCATCTCTGGGGATGACGGGAAGTGGCATACACGCCCCTCTGAAGTCCTTTTGGCACCATGACATGGAAAGCCCCGAAGGTCACCTTATAATTGCCCAGGTAGCCAAAAATCCACAGGGTCTCATTGGTACAGGGAATGCCACAGGGAAAATTGACCCATCCCATAGTAAGTTTTTAAAAATCTTGGCAGGGGATCCATACTCTGAGAAGGATGCTCAGGACGTCCACTGTGATGGAGCCCCCAAATGGAACACGAATGCCCCTCCCACGTTTAACTCTGAGATGATGTATGACAATTTCACCCTGGTTCCCGTGTGGGGCAAGGAAGGCTACCTCCGAGTCTGTGCAAATGGCCTTTGCTGTCATTTGCTTTACCAGAGGCCCACTCTGTCCAAGGAGCTGTATGCCCTGGGGGTCTTTGACGGCCTTCACACTGTGCACGGCACTTACTACGTTCAAGTCTGTGCCCTGGTCAAGTGTGGCGGTCTTGGCTTTGAAACCTGTGGGCAGGAGGTCACAGAGGCTGCGGGGATATTTGAGTTTCACCTGTGGGGGAACTTCAGTACGTCCTATATCTTTCCAATGCTTCTGACCTCAGGGATGACCCTGGAAACCCCTGACCAGCTGGGCTGGGAGAATGATCATTATTTTCTGAGGAAGAGCGGACTGTCCTCCGGCCTGGTGACGGCAGCTCTCTACGGGCGGTTGTATGAGAAGGACTAAGGGGGTGTGGGGTGGGCTCCCCCTGCACTGGCACAGGCCAAAGCTCACAGCACCGGGACCACTTCTTCGCCCTAGAGCCCATCCTGGGAGCCACGGGAAGAGGTAGGGAGACAGATTTCGCCAGCGTCTTTTCCTCTTAAGCGCAAATTTGTGAGACATTTTCTGGTATTTTCTACTCACATTTCTATTTTTCAAGCCACGTCTTCCTCCAGCAGATCTTCCATTACACAATTGTTTTAAGAGCGCAAACAAAAATAAATGTCAGTTTATATTTTACATGTCCACAAAACAGCAGGTTTCGTGTGTGTTCTTGCTGTTGATGAAGTGACACCCAGGATATACAGGTATTTCAGAAGCCTCAAACATTGTCTAGGGTAAGAAACAAACTCTCAGAGCAAAAGCCGTGTTAGAAATGGCTGCCATGGGGACTTTTCCATTCTGGTCGGCCAGAATTCATCCCCCCGCACTGATCGTGCCAGAGCCGCCAGCAGCATCAGCAATGTGGATCCTGAGGCAGCTTTTAAAAATAGAAGGGAAGCTTTTCTCACATCTGCCTTTCTGTCAGTGATCGGAATGTGTCAGGCAGGACTCAGAATAACTGGAAAGAAAGAGTGCAGTGCCCCGGAGAGAGAGGCTGGAAAAAAGTGCTGAGGAGAGGGCAGCGATGGGAACAGATGAGTCATAGGTTTCTTGTGCACAGCGTGTCTCATCCAGGGATTCCAGACACCTTAATAAATCACGCTAGCTCTGTGCAAGAGCCTTCCGGCTGCCCAACTGTGCGGGGTGGAACGATGCTGGGAATTCATTCCCAGTCCGCTGGCAGGGCCTTCTCTTTGCAGACGGGTTGCAGGAACGGTGTGGGGTTTGGCCCGCTTAGTCTTTATTCAGTCACTCAACAGGTGTCTTTGGAAAGCCCACCAGGGACAGAGCGAGGACCTCCCAAAATATGAACTGCACGTGCAAAATCATATCAGTGTGTGAAGACATTCTTTAGGCCACTGGTCTGTATTATTTGTATCCAACATTTCAAAGTCACTTTGACTCTATGCCTAGTAACTGTTTCAGATCATTTTTAAGGTGGAAAATCGGTAGCTTTTAAAGAAAATGGATAGTTAGCTTTCTGTGATTTGCCTCTTCAATGTGTGGCTATTTAGTTTCATCTCCTTTATAAATTAGGTTTTTAAAAACAGTATGTGCATATATCTACACATAATTACATGAAGTAAAAAATGAAATTCTTTCCCCATTCCCCCCACAGTGTGGCTTTTCAGACACTTTCCTGGCTTTTAGGCAGAAAAATAAAAAGCATAGATCCTAGGGTCAGACTGACCAGCTTTACTTTCTTGGCCTCCCTGTTTACTCTTCACTATGTAGACCTCGACTATTTATTTGAACCTTGCTGTGCCCCAGTTTTCTCATTTGTGGGATGTGTATTGAATCATCCATGTGGGAAAGAAGCAAAGACCCGCTGACTCACTGCCCGCTTGCAAAGGCCTAGAATGAGTCAAGCCGGCCTTCAGGGAATTTGCAGGAACAGCTCAGGATTTCTGAGGAAACCCAGGAGGTCCCCCCGGAACGGGACAGGGGCCTCTCCCACCAGATGCTGGCGCAGACCCGGGAGGGGCGAGCTGGAGGGGGCACACAGCTCCGGATGTGGCCGCCCCTGCTCCAGGGAAACAGAAATCATCTCAGAAATGCATATTGTTGCTTCCTGCCAAGATGATTCAGATCATCCAGAGAGAGACAGAGGCCAGGCCTAAATACAGACTTGGTGGAGCTACTTCACCCAGCAAACATTTTTGAAGCACCTGCTGGATGCACATTTTGCTCTTCTGAGCAGAGTACTGAGAACTTTCCCCGAGTTACTATCTACTGACAATTTAGAACTAACTGCTCATGAAGTAGAAATGAGGCGGACAAGAAATTATGATTTTTATGATAAAAAGTAGTTGCCAGATGGCAGAACAAAGTGCAGGGCAGGGGGGAAATGAGTAAAATAAATCATTTTCAGGAAAAAAAAAGGCATGTATGACTCACGGTTGTGATACGCTTCTGTCAGCTGTGATCCTGAAACTCAGGAAGCAGATGGCGATCTTGACCATAACACAGGGGCAGACACCCAGTGTATTTCTGGTGGAATGAGGCCTGGGGGAAGCGGCTGTCCGTGTGGTTTCTCATGGGGGTGCAGCTGCGCCTTTCTGTGGTCTTCTGCGCAGAGGGAGTGAGAGACAACGATGGGCTTAAAAAGTCCTGTTCTTAGAGAAGGTAAAGCCACGGCCTGCCGGCAGCCTGTCCGCCCCAGTGCCCACCATGGCCTCTCGAGAGGAGGGCCTGCCCACAGCCCTGCTGAGGGAAACCCACCTGGGCCAGTGCTGACCCACAGGCGGCCGGCTCAGTGCCCTCACCCCCAAAAGAAACCCTGTACCCACGAGCAGTCATGTCCATTCTCCCTCCCCCCATCCCATGGCAACTACTAATACACTTCCTATCTCTACGGATTTGCCCATTCTGAACATTTTATATAATTGGAATCATACAATATGTGGCCTTTCGTTCCTGCCTTCTTCCACTTAGTGTAATGTTTTCAAGGTTTATCCTTGTGTATTATGTATAAGTTCTCCCTTCTTATGGTTGAATAGTATTTCATTGTATAGATATACCACATTTGTTTATCCATTAAGTTAGTGGACATTGCGTTGTTTCCACTTTTTGGCTATTAGGAATAATGCTGCCGTGAATATTCATGTACAAGTTTATATGTGAATATACGTTTTCAATTCCTTGGGTATATATCTAGGAATGTAATTGCTGGGTCATACAAGTCAATGTTTAATTATTTGAGGAACTGTCAGACAGACAGACTGTTTTCCAAAGGGGCTGCATCATTTTTCATCCCTAGTAGCAATGTATAAGAATTCAAACTTCTCCACATCCTTGCTAATGCTTGTTATTGTCTGTTTGTTAAAATCATAGCCATCTCAGTGGTTGTGGTTTCTCATCGTGGTTGTGATGTCATTGCCCTAGTTGCTAATAACGCTGAACATCTTTCCAAGTGCTTACTGGCCACCCATATACCTTCTTTGAAGAAATTATTAAAATCTTATGCCCATTTAAAAAATTAGATTGTCTTTTTATTATTTAGTTGTAAGAGTTCTTTGTCTATTTTGGATATTAGACCCTTATCAGATAAGTGATCTGCAAATATTTTCTCCATCTGTTGGTTGTCTTTTCACTTTTTCATACTGTTTTTTGGTACACAAAAGTTTTTAATTTTGTGATGAAATTTTTAATTTTAAGATGAAGTCGAATTTATCTTTTTTCTTTGGTTGCTTGTGCTTTAGGTGTCATACCTAATTAAAGGTCATTGGCTTACAGCTATGTTTTCCTCTAAGAGTTTTATTGTTTGAGCTCTTACGCTTAGATCTACGATCCACTGAAATTAATTTTTCTATGTGTTGTGAGATAGATAGGGGTGCAAATTCATTCTTTTGCAAGTGAGCATCTAGCTGTTCCAGCGCCATTTGTTGAAAGACATTATTCTTTCCCCATTGTATTGTCTTGGTGCCCTTATTGAAATCTATTGACCATAAATATACACGTTTATTTCTAGACTCAATTCTATTCCATTGATCTGTATGTCTGTCCTAAAGCAAGTACCACACTTGTCCTTATTACAGTAGCATTGTAGTAAGTTTTTAAATTGGGAAGCATTGAGTCCTCTTTGTTCTTTATCAAAATTGTTTTGGCTATTTTGGGTCCTTTGCAGTTCCATATGAACTTTTTAGGGTCACCTGGTCAATTCTGTCAAAAAAAATCAGTGGAATTTTGATAGGTATTGCATTAAATCTGGAGATTAATTTGGGGAATGCCATTTTAATAATATTAAATCTTCCAGTTCATGAACACAGGATGTCTTTCCATTTATTTAGTTTTGTCATTTTTAGTGTACAAATTTTTATACTCCTTTTATTTTTATTCCCAAGTATTTTTTGGATGCTATTATAAATGGAATTGTTTTCTTAATTTCATTTTTGGATTGTTAATTGCAAGTGTATAAAAATAGAGTTGGTTTTTTATATTGATCTTGTGTCTGGCAACCTTGCTGAACTTATCAGTACTAATAATGTACTGGTGGAGTTTTTAGGATTTTCTATATACCAGATCATGTCATCTACAAATAGATTAACTTCTTCTTTTTATATGAATGCCTTTTTTCCCCCCCCCTTCCTAATTGTTCTGGCTAGAACATCTACTACAGTGTTGAGTAGATGTGGTGGAGTAGACATCCTTGCCTCATTTCTGATCTTAGGGGAAAAGCTTTCAGTCATTCATCATTAAGTATGATGTTTGCTGTGGGCTTTTCATAGATGAAGAAGTTTCCTTCTACTCCTAGTGTTTAGTGTTTTTATCATGAAAGGGTTTCAAATTCTTTTTCTCCATTAATAGTGATAATCAAGTGTTTACCCCCTTTATTATACAGTGTATTTCATTGACTTAATTTTATATGTTGAAAATATCTTGCATTCCTGGGATAAATCCCACTTGGTCATGGTATATAATACTTTTTAAGCATTGATAGATTTGGGTTGATAGTATTTTTTTGATGACTTTTGCATCTGTATTCATAAGGGATATTCATGGTGTATAAGACTTTCTAGATGGTGATAGATTTGGTTCAATATTATTTTGTTGATAATTTTTGCATCTACATTCATAAAGGATATTGGGTCTGTAGTGTTCTTTTCTTGAGATGCCTTTGTCTGGTTTTGGTATGAGGTTAATACTTCACAGAGCGAGTTGGGAAGTGTTTCCCCCCTCTTCAGTTTTTTAAGAGTTTGTGAAAGACTGGTGTTAATTCTTCAAATGTTTTGTAGAATCCACCAGTGAAGTCACCTGGTCCTGAGCTTTTCTTTCTGGGGAGTTTTTTTTATTACAAATTCAATGTCTTTACGTGTTATAGGCCTACTCATATTTTCTATTTCTTCTTGAAACAGTTTTGATAGTTTATCTTTCTAGGAATTTGTTTATTTCATCTGGGTTAGCAGATCTGTTGGTATGTAATTATTCATAGTACTCTCATAAATTTTTTATTTCTGTGAGGTTAGTAGAATTCCCCCCTCTTCATTCCTGATTTTCAATCGTCTTCTTTTCTTGGTCATTCTAGCTACAAGTTTGTCAATTTTGTTGATTTTTGTAAAGGAACTTTGTTTTGTTGATTTTTCTCTATTTTTTTTTTTGAATCCCTACTTCATTTATTTCTGCTCTAATTTCTATTGTTTTCTTCTGCCTGCTTTGGATTTTAGTCTGCACTTCTTTTGTCTAGTTTCTTAAACTGGAAGATTATAGACTTGAGACCTTTCTTCCTTTTTACTGTGTTTACAGCTTAATTTCCTTCTAAGCACTGCTTTCACTGCAGTGAAATGGAATGTTATATTTTTGCTTTCATTAATCTCAAGATAGTTTCTCATTTATTTAGTAGTACAGCCATTACAGCTCTCTTTTGGATGCTGTTGCCATGGTATTTCTCTTCATCCTCTGACTGTCAACTTATTTGTGTCTTTGAAGCTAAAGCACATGTTTTATAGATAGTATATAATTGGATGTTTTGTATTCATTCCGTTACTCTCTGCCTTATAATTAGAGTTTAATCTATTTACATTCAATGTATTACCGATAATGTAGATTTTACACCTGCCATTTTGCGATTTGTTTTGTATCTGTTCTTTTTTGTTTCACTAGGCCTCCATCACCGCCTTCTTTTGTGTTAGATATTTTCTAGTGTACCATTTTAATTCTCTTTTCATTTCTTTTATAATTTATAGTTATCTTCTTAGTGTTTGTTCTGGGTATTCCAACTAACATGTTAACTTATAACAATTTAGTTCATATTAATGAAGCTAAATTTCAATACAGATACAGCTTGAAGATACTGCAGGTTCAGTTCCAGACCACTGCAGTAAAGCAAATATCACAAAGGGAGTTACACAAAATTTTTTTGGTTTCCCAGTGAATATAAAAGTTATGTTTACAATATACTGTAGTCTACTAGGTGTGCAATAGCATTATCTCTAAAAAACTGTACATGCCCTAATTAAAAAACACTTTATTGCTGAAAAATGCTAACCATCATCTGAGCTTTCAGTGAGTTGTAATCTTTTTGTTGGTGGAGGGTCTCGCCTCAGTGTTGATGGCTGCTGACTGATCAGGGTGGTGGTGCTGAAGGCTGGGGTGACTGGCAGTTTCTTAAAATAAGACAACAATGCAGTCTGCCCCATCAATTGACTCTTCATTCATGAACGATTTCTCTGTAGCATGCAGTGCTGTTTGATAGCATTTTACCCACAGAAGACCTTTCAAAATTGGAGTCAATCCTCTCAAAGCCTGCCACTGCTTTATCAATTAAGTTTACGTAATATTCTAAACCTTTGAATAGGTTTCAACGGTCATTTCAACGGTCTTCACAGCATGTTCACCAGGAGTAGATTCCATCTCAAGAAATCACGTTCTTTGTTCATCCATAAGCAGCAACTCCTCATCTGTTAAACTTTTATCATGAGATTGTAGCAATTCACATCTTCAGGCTCCACGTCTAATTCTAGTTCTCTTGCTGTTTCCACCACATCTACAGTTGTTTCCTCTACCCTCACAGTCATCCGTGATGGTTGGAATCAACTTCTTCCAAACTCCTGTTTATGTTGATATTTTGACCTCCTCCCATGAATCACAAATGTTTGTCATGGCATCTAGAATGGTGAATCCTTTCCAGAAGGTTTTCAGTTGACTTTGCCCAGATCCATCAGAGGGATCACTCTCTATGGCAGCTATAGCCTTAGGAAATGTCTTTCTTAAATAATAAGGCTTGAAAGTCAAAATTACTCCTTCATCCATAGACCGCAGAATGGATGTTGTGTTGGCAAGTATGGAAACAACATGCATCTCATTGTGTGCATCTCCCTCAGAGCTCTTGGGTGACCAGGTGCATTCTCAATGAGCAGTCATCTTGAAAGGAATCTTATTTTCTGAGCAACAGGTCTCAATAGTGGGCTTAAAATGTTCAGTAAGCCATGTTATCAACAGATGTGCTGTCATCCAGGCTTTGTTGTTATGAAGGACAGGCAGAGTAGAGAGCATAATTCTTAAGGGTCCCAGGATTTTCAGAATCCGAGTATTGGCTTCAATGTTAGCTGCATTGTTAACTGCAACGTTAGCCCCTAACAACAGAGTCAGCCTGTCCTTTGAAGCCAGGCATTGACTTCTCCTCTCTAGCTGTGAAAGTCCTAGATGGCATCTTCTTCCCACAGAAGGCAGTCCATGTACATTGAAAATCTGTTGTTTAGTGTGGCTACCTTCATTAATGATCTTAGCTGGATCTTCTGGATAACTTGCTGTAGCTTCTACGTCAGCACTCACTGCTTCACCTTGCACTCTGATGTCACAGAGATGGCTTCTTGCCTTAAACCTCATGAACCAACCTCTGCTAAGCTTCACACTTTTCTTCTGCAGCTTCCTCCCCTCTCTCAGCCTTCACAGAATTGAAGAGAGTTAGGGTCTTGCTCTGGATTAGGCTTTGGTTTAAGGCAATGTGGTGGCTGGTTTGATCTTCTATCCAGACTACTAAAACTTTCTCCATATCAGCAATAAGGCTGTTTTGCTTTCTTATCATTCATGTGTTCCCTGGAGTAGCACTTTCAATTTCCTTCACGAACTTTTCCTTTGCATTCATTCACAATGTGGCTAATTGTTTGGTGCACTGGGCCCAGCTGTTGGCCTATCTGGGCTTTTGACATGCTTTCCTCACTAAGCTTAACCATTTCTAGCTTTTGATTTAAAGTGAGAGACATGAGACTCTTCACTTAAAGGACTTAGAGGCCATTATAGGGTTATTAATAGGCCTAGTTTCAGTATTGTTGTGTCTCAGGGAAGAGGGAGGTCTGAGGAGAGGGAGAGAGATGAGGAAATAAATGGCTGATTGGTGGAGCAGTCAGAACACACACATTTACTAAATTCGCCATCTTATATGGGTGTGGTTTGTGACACCCCCAAATAATCACAATAGGAACATCACAGATCACGGATCACACATCACCGTAACAAATATAATAAGAATAAAATTCCAAATATTGCAACAATTACCAAAACGTGACAGATATGAAGTGAGCATATGTTGCTGGAAAAGTTCAGCGTTGCCACAAACCTTTAATTTGTAAAAAATGCATTATCTGTGAAGTGCAATAAAGTGAAGCCCAATAAATGCTTTCTGCTTTCAAGAATCTTGTTTTGTCTTTTGATAGTTTGATTATAATGTGTGTAGGCTGGATCTCTTTGAGTTTATATTCTACTTGGAGTTCTTTGAGCTTTTTGAGTTTGTAGATTAACGTTTTTGAAATTGTTTAAGTTTTCAGCCATTATTTCTTCAAATATTCTTTCTGCCTCCTTTTCTTTCTCTTCTCCTTCTGGGACTTCCCTTGTGTGTATGTTGCTATGTTTATTGGGATCTCACAGGTCTCTGACGCTATGATCACTTTTCATTTTTCCCCCTGCTCCTCAAGACCAGGAACTGACCTATCTTCAATCTCACTGATTCTTCTGCCTACTCAAATCTAACATTGAGGCCCTCTATTCCAGTTACTATAATTTCCAAATTCAGAATTTCCATTTGCTTTTAAAAATATTGTCTCTATATATTTATCGATATTCTCTATTTGGTGAAGCATTTAAAAAAAACTTTCTCTTAATTATTTAGACATGGTTTCTGTTAGCCCCTTGAAGATGTTAAAAATAAATGATTTATGGGCTTCCCTGGTGGTGCAGTGGTTAACAATCCGCCTGCCAATGCAGGGCACACGGGTTCGATCCTTGGTCCAGGAAGATCCCACATGCTGTGGAGCAACTAAGCCCATGTGCCACAACTACTGAGCCTGCGCTCTAGAGCCCGTGAGCCACAACTACTGAAGCCTGCATGCCTAGAGCCCATGCTCCGCAACAAGAGAAGCCACCGCAATGAAAAGCCCTCGCACCACAATGAAGAGTAGCCCCTGCTCGCCACAACTAGAGAAAGCCTGCACGCAGCAACAAAGACCCAATGCGGCCAAAAATAAAGTGAATAAAATAAAATAAATTAAATAAATAAACTTAAAAAAATAAAATAAATGATTTACATTCTTTGTGTAGTAAACCCAATGTCTCAGCTTCTTCAAGGATAGTTTCTATTGATTGTTTTTCCTGTGTATGGGCCATACATTGTTTCTCTGCATATCTCAATCTTTTGTTGAAAACTGGACTTTTAAAATAATATAACATGGCAATTCTGGAAATCAGATTCATCTCCCTCCCCAGGGTTTGTTGTTATTGCTGCTTGTTATAGTGGTTCAGTGACTTTTCTGAACATGTTCTGTAAAGTCTGTATCTTTTGCCATGTGTGGCCAATGAAGTCTCTACTCATTTAGCTTAGCTGTCAGCTAATGATTGGACAGAGATTTCCTTAAACATCTGGGACCAAAAGAATTCCCTGGTCTTTGCCAAGGGGCTGTGTACGTAAGGGCACATCTTTTAGAACACAGCCTGGCAGTTGAAAATTGGCTTTCACTTCCTGTTTGTGCAGAGCCTCAAAATTAGGCACAGGCAAGAATTTCGGGTAGCCTCGGATCTTCCACAAGCATGCACACAACTCCACGTATCTGTGGCATTCTAGAATTCCTAGAACCATGTCTTATGGATACCTATTCCCCTAGCTTTTCCTTTTAAGCTTTTTGGTTGTCTGTTGCTTGCCTCAGCTCTTATCCACCTCCTAAGGCAAGTGCAACATTAAAACTCCTGCCTGGTGCTGGGAAAACTGGAGAGCTACATGTAAAAGAATGAAATTAGAACATTCTCTAAAACCATACACAAAAATAAACTCAAAATGGATTAAATACCTAAATGTAAGACTGGATACTATAAAACTCCTAGAGGAAAACATAGGCAGAGCACTCTTTGACATAAATCACAGCAATATCTTTTTGGATCTGTCACCTAGAGTAATGGAAATAAAAACAAAAATAAACAAATGGGACCTAATTAAACTTAAAAACTTTTGCACAGCAAAGGAAACCATAAACAAAATGAAAAGACAATCTATGGACTGGGAGAAAATATTTGCAAACAATGTGACCAACAAGGGATTAATCTCCAAAATATACAAACAGCTCATATAGCTCAATATCAAAAAAACAAAACCCAATCAAAAAACACGCAGATCTAAACAGACATTTCTCTAAAGAAGACATACAGATGGCCAACAGGCACATGAAAAGATATTCAACATCGCTAATTATTAGAGAAATGCAAATCAAAACTCACACACAGTTAGAGTGGCCATCATTAAAAGTCTACAAACAATAAATGCTGGAGAGGGTGTGGAGGAAAAGGAACCCTCCTGCAGTGTTGGTGGGAATGTAAATTGGTGCAGCCACTATGGAGAACAGTATGGAGGTTCCTTAAAAAACTAAAAATAGAGCTACCACATGATCCTGCAATCCCACTCCTGGGCATATATCCGGAGAAAACCATAATTTGAAAAGATACATGCACCCCAGTGTTCACAGCAGCACTATTCACAATAGCCAAGACATGGAAGCAATGTAAATGTCCGTCGACAGATGAATGAATAAAGAAGATATGGTGTATACACACACACACACAATGGAATATCACTCAGCCATAAAAAAGAATGAAATAATGCCATTTGCAGCAACGGATGGACCTAGAGATAATCACAGTAATTGAAGTAAGCCAGACAGAGAAAGACAAATATCATGATATCACTTATATGTGGAATCTAAAATATAACACAAATGAACTTATCTACAAAACAGAAATAGACCCACAGACACAGAAAACAAACTTATGGTTACCAAAGGGGAAAGGGGAGGGGAAGGATAAATTAGGAGTTTGGGATTAACATATACGCACTACTACATATAAAATAGATAACCAACGAGGACCTACTATATAGCACAGGGAACTATACTCAGTATTTTGTAATAACCTATAAGGGAAAAGAATCTGAAATATATATATATATAACTGATCGCCTTGCCGTATACCTGAAACTAACATGACATTGTAAATCAACTACATTTCAATTAAAAAAAAAAACCCCAAAACTCTTTCCTGTAATTGTTTTCAACAAATACCTCTCCAGGGAGAATAACTTTCACACTGGGTCAACTTTGAGTTAGCTCAACTACAGACAGTGTGGTAAGTGGGATCTTCCAGGGAACCATCAGACAGGCAAAATAATGACAATTCTTGGGGATGAGGCTTTGAAAGAGCTCTACTTTTGTTTTGCTTCTTTTCGTGGCTGCTTGTCTGCACCAAGAATGTGGGCTTAGTTGTTAAGGCTCCTGCAGAGCTGGAAAATGAGGAATGCAACTTGAGCAAATTGAAACACCACAAAGGTCAATGATCTTATCAAGACTCAGTGGTCCTTGCTCTGCCATTTTCACTGACATCACTTGGAAAAAGCTTTCGGACCATTTGCAATGTCTTAGGTCCTATTTCTACTAGTCACCTAACTGCAGGCAACCAATGGACTTTCTTCCCATGCCCCTACACACTTATGGCCACCTAGATGTGAGGAGAGACAAAGCTCTTCTCAAGAAGCCCCTTTACCTTGAATTCTTTTCACTCACATTCTCTTTGACTTTGCCATTTCTTACCATGAGTGTCAGAACCACAAGAAACTTTCCTCTCATGTATACTGGGTCCTACCACCTTTGTGGCAGGCATGATAAGAGTTCAAACCAGGTTACACAAGAAGTAAGATGTTAAGTGAAAAATTTACCGTCAACACAAAAAATGCGTTTTGATTGTTTCTAACTAGGTCTGAGGCAATATAACAGTACCTGCTGTTACTTTGGGTACCAGAAATGAACCAACTTCCCATTTTTGGGGGGTGGCTAACATTACCGGAAAGCCTGTTTTAGAGCTTAGTGGTAACCTAACCCCAAGCATTGTGCCATGTTCATTTCTAACTGAAGGTTTAAGCAAGTTACGTGTCACGGACTAGGGATGGCAGAGCTACCAGACATCTGAGAAACACTTTCAATCAACCCAGATCCCCTCTATTTAAATGGCAATTGATGCCTGGGTTAACCTATGACATGCTTTGGGTTAGTTTAACCTCAGGTTTGCTTTTGGGGATTAGCTCACCATCTTTCTCTATCCTTTTCCTGCTTTTATTAGTTTGTTGCTTCAACATTCTTCCACTTTCTCAGCAAAACCTTATGGTGTCTCACATCAGAAATTGTTTGTGTAGGGACTTCCCTGGTGGTGCAGTGATTAAGACTCTGCGCTCCCAATGCAGGGGGCCGGGGTTCGATCCCTGGTCAGGGAACTAGATCCCATGTGCATGCCACAATTAAGAGTTTGCATGCCACAACCAAGAAGCCCGCCTGCCACAACTAAGGAGCCCATATGCCACAACTAAGGAGCCCACCTGCTGCAACTAAGACCCAGTGCAACCAAAATAAATAAATAAATAAATAAATATATATATATATATATATTTTTAAAAAGAGGTTATCCCATTAAAAAAAAAAATTGTTTGTGTAATCCCCTAGTGCATAAACGGGCAAGGCATTTTTTAAATCAAGGATCTCCCCCAAATACCAAATTTCACAAATCTTTCTCTGCAGAATAATCACCATTGACATCCTTCTTGTCTTTCTCCCCGACTAAAATGTAAGCTTCCTGAGGGCAGAGACTTCATTCCTGGTGTAGCTCCAGGATTTAAGACAGTGCCTGCTGCAGAGTGTGTACTCAAAAATGTTTGCTGAAGGGCTTAAAAGCGAAAATGCAATTTTTCTTTAAGTTTAGAGACGGGCGAAGAGGAAGAAATATTTTAAGATCAAATCACTGGCTTTTCAAATCAAGCCTGCATTTCAGTCCTAATCAAGAAAGAAGACAGATAAGAATCATAGGAAGGCAAGAGGAGTAAACCACCCTCAAGAAAATGAGAAATAACACAGAAAGAGGAAGGCAGAGAAATGGAGACTCACATGAGTGCTGGAGACTGTGAGGTGCGGAAACGACCTAGACAGTGGAGAGTGTTCTACACCCGTGTACTTTTACTGTCTTCCGTTAGATTAGGCTCTGACTTGGAAGGGATGGTCACAGTCAGACATGAGAGAGGGGACTGGTGCTACACTGAAATCAAACACCTACCCAATCAGTTTGACACTGGCAAGGGAAGAGCTTTCCAATTCCAAATTCATTTTTGCTACCCAGTTTTACATCTGAATCCCCTACACCAGAAGGAACCACAACAAGGGAAGGAGCAGGCAGAGAGCAAAGACTGCTAAGCATGCCCGGGGATAAACTGAGAACAATGACACGCTAGCCTGGCTCATCATTTCAGGGCTAAATGAATTGTGAACTGAACTCCAATTATCCTTCCCCAACGAGCACAGCCAACTGCCCGATCTCACTGAGGTTGGGCTTGGCCAGCGGAGTATTAGCAGCAGTGATGCATGCAGAGGCATGAACTGTGCGGGTCAGGCTTGCCTTCTTGTGCTTCGTTCACAGAGAACACAGATGGAGCAGATCGAGCCCAACTCACGATGAGCGGTCAAGCCCAGCCAGACTCCAGATTGAGGCGTCACCCGGCTGAGCCCGTCAGCCAACCTGCAAAGGCATAAGTGAGGATGAGTATTTTAGCTTGACGAGACCTGAGGCAGCAACAGCAACAGAAATGTAAGCAGATGTCATTCTCTTAGGCTCCATCACGAGGACACATTCCGTTCTTCACTGCTCTGTGCCCAGAGCCTAGCACAGTTCTTGGGACACAGCAGGTGTTCAATAAACATCTGCTGTGGTACATTTCTGTTTCTTTTAAAACTAGTGACCTAGGATAATAAAACTGACAGGAACTTACATAATTTAGTAGTCAAGCATATGGTCCAACTTCAAAATTGCCAATTTCAACAAGGACCGGAAAGCATATTAGAGGTCATCAGGTGATTGAGCACCAGTGGTGGAAATGACTGCCTGGATGTGAATCTAGGCTTCATGAATTACTGGCCAAACAAGCTTGGGCAGAAGTCACTTCACCTCTTTGCCTTATTCCTCACCTGTTAAATGGTGCTATTAATAGGACCTACCTCATAGGACAGTTGTGTGGATTAAGATATGGATTTCAAGTACTTACAACCTTGCCTGGTACATGACAAACACCGTAAATGCACCTTCTGTTGTTATTATCAGCATAAGATGATTTGGAAAAGTTATTAACGTCTTCTTGACCTGCTCCTCCAATCGCCTATTTATATCTACTTGTTCTCACTTCTAGCTAATCTCTGTACATGTTTATAATAAGCTTTTTTTTTAGCTCGGGAATGCTAAGTGCTCATATCTATTCCATCCACCTCCCCTCCACCAACCATTTTAAGAACTGCTGATTTTGTTCTTTTCATCCAAGATATCATTTGCCCCTTCTCCACCTGCTCAAATCATATTTGTTCCTCCATGTCCAGCCTAAATGCCACCTCTTCCAAGAAGCCCGTTCTGATCACCCTTCCCAGAGTGAACTTGTTGTTCACTGACCCTCCATAGTTAGCAGTTCATCTCTACCTCAATTACACTTTCACACTTTCCACTTTTAGGTACGTACCTTTCCATGATGAAATTGTGAGCTCCGAGAGGACAAGATCCCAATTTCTAGGCTCACTTTCTGCCCATTCCCATGCCCAAGTATATAGCGGGCAAGCAGTAAGTATTTGTTGAATAACTGTATTTGAAAAGCCCATTTAGAAAGGTTCATCTAAATTGTAAAACAGCTTTATTGAAAACTCAGTAAGTTTCTAAAGAAAGGTAAAAACCAGTTACAACTGAACACTAATCAGATATTTTAAGGGAAAAGAAGTTTGCACATGAAAGACACTTGATTTATTGCATTAAAAAACTTTATTTCATTTAAAAGGTCCAATATAAGCGAAATTAAACCCCAAATCGACAGCTACACTTACAGATATCCTGAACTAAATGGCACTGTTTTGAGTTGTGTGTCTTATTAAAGGAGATCATTTGCTATTACCACCACTGCCCTAAAAGTAGTTCTACAACAGAAGCTGGTATTATAATACATAGCAGATACTTCAGATGTCATCTTTCATGCAGAAGTTAAAAAAGCAAACAGGCTTTTCTATTCTGTGCAGGTATAAAAACCACTACAGAACAGGGCCTGAATGCCTCTGACATACAAGGTGTAACTATAAAGGAACTCACTGGCGCTGTGTCCCTTCATTCAAGCAGTCCGCGTGCTTCCCCCAACAATACTAGTGCCATTAAGATACTGTTCTGGACAGTACTTTGGGTCTCCCCTCACCAGGTGCCGACCAAAGGAAGTGGTTGATCAAGCTGGGGGACAGACTATCACAAAATGGGATCACAGAGCAATGGAATAGCTTTCCTAAGTGGGCAAGTGATTCGGAAGACCCACCTCACCAGTATTTCCAGTCATGGCATCATTTACATAAAATGATGCAAGATCTAAATTCTGGTATGTGTGAGGATAAATTAAAAACAGCTTGTTACTTTATAGCTACACCTTGGGTTTCATTAGAGGCGGTAAATCTAACAGTGTGTCTAATGAGTCCTTCTGGAAATCACTTCAGCAGACAAGTCAAGTAGCCTGCAAAAGAGAAGACACGGCAGAGGGCATAAGTCATCCTGCCGAGGTTCTCAGCCTTCTCTTGGAGGACAGACCAGGGCCCAAGGACAGAAGTTCCCAGTTGGGAAGGAGGCTTCAGCTCCACCTAAGGAAGACCTTTCTAACAGAGCTGCTCAACAACTGAATGGACTGCTTGGTGAGGTAGAGTCACTGGAAGTATTCAAGGTGGAAAGATCACCCTTGTAGAAGGGACTCCTGTATTTGCTAAGAGGTTAGACTGGATGAACCTCAGGTCTCTTTCAATTCTGAGATTCTAGAAAATTCCCTCAGGGAATTCAGAAGAGAATTCCTAAAAGGAAAGAGAAAGCACACGTATGTATACTTTTAGAATCCTCTTGAGTTTTTTCTTTTTTTCAAAAGGTACAATAGAAAATGTAGTCCGCTGTCTTTAAAATGCATATTCACCTTCCTACCACTAATAATTAGGAAGGGTCCATTATGACTTCTTTATATTAAAAAGAAAAGATGGATGATTACATTTATAATTTCTGTAAATATTTTAGAAAAAAATGCTTAAAATCTAGTAGTCAATGCCCTAGAAACTTTATAGATTTTTAGGGAATATGCACAGATACAAATACATTATTAAATACAACTCACATCTGTGTTTTATTATACTCTAAAATATACAGGAATCTTGATGTACTGAAAGAGTGCAAGTAAATACAGTATTCAAGCAGTCACTATTTCTATTTACATGCTCATTAATTCTTCAAAAACCCACAAAATTATCAAATAGATCAAAATACTGTTCTGTGTTTTCACACTTTATATTCAGAAAAACCAGCTGATAATTTACAATGTCATAAAGTTTCCAGTTTCACAATACAAAAAGAATAAAATGAAATTGGGTATCATTTTGTGAAAATTTATGGAACTCTACCCAGACCTGGAAGACCCCCTACATATGTGAAATCATTTTCACTGGGAAAGTGACAGTTACAGTAAAAGCAGACCCATATAAATTGTTATTTAAAAGCCTAAACATCAGCCTTTCCCCCCTCTTTTTGTTATTTAAAAGGCAGTCTTCCAATTCGGCAGGCAATTGCTTCCTTCCCTAAACAGTAGCATGTTATAAACACCCTACTTTAAAGTCAATAAGACCTAAAGGCTTTAGTATTTTAAACCTTGCCCAGTATAGAAATGCCTTCCGAGAGAAACCTGATGGCGTTAACTTATGAATAACAAGGGTGTTTCTCTTTTTGATTCTTCACTAAACAATGACAACGAAAATCCCCCAATCCACTGTGGAGGCACAAGGGCGACACAGGCGATGAAGGTGTACCATCCAAAGTAGTGAGGTTGAAAACTCCACTCCCCAGGACCACTTGGCTGCAATAGGGTGAAAATCATCTACTTCCTGATTTCATGAAATTTCCTTCTTCTAGGAGATTCTTTACATTTTCAAACAAAAATAGTTCAATTTTAAACCTAAACCATTCAAAACTGGGCAACAATAGCCCGACACCAATCTACCTCATGTCTACATCACAAATATTTTCACCCTGACTGCACCCAATCAGCTGGTTTTCAATTCTAATATTATAAAAGTTGGAATTTTAAAATTTTTATGTAAAAGAAAAAAAAATGTAAAAATACATCTGCTTTCTCTCATGGTTTAATACAGTATTAGAAGGCTTTCAGATGTTTTCTTAAAAAAAAAAATCAACATTTAAAACCAAATCTCAGCTTCATTTTCAGAAATATTAAAGTTTGGTTTAGATAATGTCTCATTTCACCCGCTCCAGCTTCCGCAAAGTGGCATTCTATTAAAACCCTTTGAGTTATTTGGTCCTTTGGCAATTTGCTGTGCACATCATGCCTACTGTACCAAACTTTTATTGCCCTTAAATTTAGTTGTAGTTTTACTGATAAAACTGAAATCTAGTGTCCTTATCTCTTCTTTCACGATAGCGTTGCTTGTGTGAGCAGATTACGGTACACAGTGTCCCAAATAATTCTTGGCACTGCAAAACCAAATTACATAATTCCACAAAGCAATGTGCCATCAAAGTGTTTTCCTCTGGTCAAGTTTATTTCAAGATTCTAGAAGTTCCTTTTGCAAAACTTGCCTTTAAAACTCTTCTTCCTAATGTTACCACATTTCTTCTATTCGTCCACTCTGTCATCTTTCCTCTTAGGTTGAATTTGTATGTGAATAAGAAAGTGCCTTTTTCCAGAAAAGCACAGTTGGAAGCGTCAGTGCCAGAACTCCCCCCTTGGACCTCTGGCTCAGCCGGTCAGTAGGTCTCGGAATCGGAGTCATTGAGCTCGTCCACATCAGTGTATAAGTACTCCTGCTCCCCGCTGATGTTGTTGAAGCTGCAGTAGGAGCTGGGTTCATTCCTCATGATGGGCAAGGCTTCGAAGCTGACTGTTTTTGAGGTGTTTGTATAACGGTTAATGGCATTGAATGTCAGAGATGATAAAGGGCTACTTGATGAGACAGGCATCATGGTGGCCAAAATGAGAGCGAGGCAATCAGCCACGTCCTTGTTGGGAGCACAGGCCAAAGCTGGGGTATAGCCTAGAATTAAAGATAAAATTTAAAAATTACTCATCCTAAGACTCATTTCACTAATACAAGGAAATAAGCCTAAAGCCCTTCAACTTTACACATACTTTAAATTACCTAGCTTATATAATAAATTGGTTTTACTGGAATGACTGAGAACTTTCCAATAAGTAGAGAAAGAGGAAAGTCATAGAAATCTAGGGTGGGAGGAGACCTAACAGACTACATTATAGCAGAGGAAACTGAGGCCCAGGATGGATGATTCCTCCACTATCTCACAACTTACCTCTATCCGTCCAGATTCATAGACAATATCAGACTAGAATAAGCGGAAAAAAACAGACTGACCAATCTTTGTTCAGAATGGTGGGAGAGTCTTACTGTTAATTTGTCGTTCTGTAAGTGCTTACATGCTGAGAAACGTACATGTGCACAGATTGGTGAATGAGGCTCTGAGCAGGTGCTCAAAAGATGCTTGTTCAATGAATGACTCATGGCCATCAATTAACTTCTCTTTTAGGGTCACAGTCCACTGAAGAAAAACAGATAAACTAAACAGGTTTAAAGCTCCTAAGTCAAAACAAATGTTTCCTTTGTATATGTTCCCTTCTTTAGCAGAAGAAGACTGACTTTAGCCCTAAGGCACCACAGAGCATCAATACAACAGAGGAAGGAAACACTTGGTTGGGTAGGGAGAGAAGATTGTGAGAACATAGAGCCTAATTTAATCATCAACCTCTGTTGTTACTGGAGCAATTTATAACTGGATCATTAATTTGAAGGTTAGAATTGATTGTAAAATAAGCTGGGTACTTACTATGACTTGCCAACTTTGGACCGTGATTACTATTTCACATTGCAAAGTATGTCAGAAGACATCAGGTCACAGGCGACCTTCATTATCATCTGTTATACTATCCCTTCCATCTCTTTATAAGGAAAAGCTATATAAAACCTTGAAAATGATCAACAAAGATTGCCTATTGGCTATTGATTTAGAGCCTCACAGTGTGACCAAATATATTATACAGGTTAGTGATTTAGGCTCCTGATTTTCATCTCTATAGTTGCTCTATTTCCAGAAATGTAATTTACTGATAGTGAAAGTTTCTTTTATAGCTAGGAGAGTCTGAACTTATCTTAGTGGGTGATACCACTCACTTCTATGGATTTCGTGACTACATTTTACTGATGATTCCCAAATCCCTATGTCCAACCTAGATCTTGCTGACTTTGGGCTCCAGATCCATATATCCACAATCCAGTTACCCACTTGGAGTTTCCAGTGAACTCTTCTCATGTCCCTAACTGAACCCAGCTCTTCCTCCTACATTCTCATCTTAAACAATGGCACTTCCCCCACACATCACCCCACACCAGGCTGCAGGCGACTTCTTCCCTCGCAGAGTTCCAATGAGTCCCATCAAAAGGGCTCTAGAAACATCAACGTCCTTTCATCTCCAATGTCTCTGCCTTAATTCTGCCCACCCCCTCCTTCCACCCCTAACTGTGAACTTGTTTCCTAGTCTAGGCTTGCTCCTCTTCAGACTAGCTGCTGTCTCCCTGATACACAGATCCTTTGCCACTTGACCTAAGAGACTCTGGCGTAACTCAGTACTCATGTTGCCCTGCGTTGTATCTCTAAATACATCACGCTCTCTGCTTAAAAAGTTTTCTCCCCACTTTTTACTTGTCCTTTGGATTTTGGCTCAGAACGCACTTTTGTGGGATGCCTTCCCCGATATCTCTCATGGCATTCTAGGGTTACTCTAACTGAACTGCGTCAAGGGCCTTGTGACAGCCTGTTTATATGCACTGCCATTCAAGGAAGCAGGCTGTCTTACTCTACACTGTACCTGCAGGATTTAGCACAGTTCTCGGCACATCATCACCTAACACATACCCACTGAGCCCCACATGGCCGGGCGCTCTTCTAACTGCTTAGAGTAGATCTGTGAGTGCAGCTGACAAAGACTCCTGCCCTCATATGTTAGAAGATAAACTCTATGGAAAAAAGAATGAGGAAGGAGTAGAGCAGGTTAAACAAGAACTGAAAATGCTATGGGGGGGGGTGTGCAGCAGGCTGCAGTGTACAATAGTCAGGATGGGATTCATTGAAGAGATGACATTTGAGTTAAGACTGGAAACAGGTGAAGGGTTTAGTCAGAGATCGCTGGGGGCAGAGTGTTCCAAGCAGAGGAAGCAAGCAGCCGGAACAAACATGACAATGCATGTACATCCCTGGTGTGAGGAGCCGGCGACGGAGGAAGAGTAGGAGATGAGGTGGGAGAGGTAATGGGGAGCGGGACGACCTAGTAGGGCCTTGGAGATCATTTAAGGATTATCAGTACACTGAGATTCAGAGGGAAGCATCTTCCCATGTATTTTAAAAGGATCCTGGCCAGGGTGGTAGATGAGGGAAAAAAGTGGGCATAATTTGAATATACTTTGGAGGTGGGTCAGTAGTACATGCTGGTGGATTGTGCCCTGGGTGTGAGAGGGGTCGAGGAGCAACTGTAAGGATGGGAACGGTCACCAGCTGAGCCAAGGATGGCTGTGGGCACAGCAGGCTCGGCAGAGGGGGAGAGAAAGGCCTATCAGTTCAGTTCTGGATGTGTGCATTAGACATCCACTGTCAATTAGGCAGCTGGAGACAGAAATTTAGGAATTCTCAGCACAGAGGTAGTGTTTAGAACCAAAGGACTGGATGAGGTCACCCAGGGAGTGAATGTAGGTAGGGAAAGCAAAAAGAACTCAGTACTGAGTCCGAGAGCCCTCCAATATTAACAAGCTGGGGATAGCGCAAGAAATTGTAACTAGTACTGTAGGAGGAAAACTAAGAAAATGTGGAGTCCTGAAAGCCAAGTAAAGAAAGTTTATCCAAAAAAAGGGATACACCTGAAACTAATATAATACTGTATGTCAGTTATACCTCAATAAGAAATGAGTAAAATAAAAAATAAACAAAAAATTTTCAGTTCCAGTAAATCTGGTTATTTAAATCTAACCAACAAAGTAGTGAGTTACAAATCCTCACCTGGTTATCAATTCAAGGAACCAGGCATTTGTGAACAAAGAATGTCCTAGGGACCTCCCTGGTGGTGCAGTGGTAAGAATCCGCCTGCCAATGCAGGGGACATGGGTTCAAGCCGTGGTCTGGGAAGATCCCACATGCTGCGGAGCAACTAAGCCAGTGCGCCACAACTACAGAGCGTGCGCTCTAGAGCCCGCGCTCCTCAACAAGAGACGCCACCGCAATGAGAAGCCCACATACCACAACGAAGAGTAGCCCCTGCTCGCCGCAACTAGAGAAAGTCCACGCACAGCAACAAAGACCCAATGCAGCCAAAAATAAAATGAATAAAATAAAATAAATTAACAAAAAAAAAGAATATCCTAAAGAAGGATATTATAATCAAATCATATGTATTCTCTCCGACTCTCCCTCTTATCCTGCCCTGAAGTGATCTGTACCTACTGATCCCAGGAACAGTGTGCAGCACAATGGAAAGTATGGAGATTTTTGGGGGGGAATAGTGGACACTAGCTATGGTAAACTGCAACCTTCACATCCCTTATTCACATATGTTTTCAATTCCACATTAAAAGCCTTTTCTTATTTTTAAAGAAGAAATAATCAGTTGTGTCAAATTCTGATGTGTCAAGTGAAAGGAGAGGTGACTCCTAGTATTGCAGTGGTCACTGGTGACCTTGCTGAGAACCGTTCTGTAGCGCGATGGGGGTAAAAGCCTGACCGGGGGGATTCACGAGAGCAACAAAAAGGAGACGTGGAGACAGAGGGAGAGCCAACTTTTGAGTAACTGTGTTGCAAAGGGGAACAGAGAAATATGGCAACAGCTGGTAGGAGCAGTGGGAGTAATGAAAGATTTTTTAAGATGAGAGAAATAATGTTCCTATGCTGATGGGAATAATCTAGAAAGATTCCTACAAAAAAGTCATTATTACAGGACACGAAAGCAAAGAATTGCTAACATGGCAGTCTCAAGTATGCAAAAGAGTGCATAAGTGGGAAGATTAGCTTTAGACAAAACCTGGCATTTAAGTAAGGGCCTTGATAAATATTTGTTGACAGAACAAATTCTTTGAATACTAAGATAAACAAAGGCGGTATCACTAAACCAAAGTTAGTAAACCCTAACTCTGATTTAATAAATACATGAAACTCAGAAGTTCACCTGTTAGATGGACTTTTCCTGCTTCTCTTGCCCTTATTCCCTTTGCCACAAAGTGTAAGTCCTAGTCAGTATTAACTTCAGCTCTTCTCTTTGACCAATAAAAAATATCCAAGTCTACTTTACTTCAAATATGGATCATCAAAAGATGAAAGCTTCTAACAGGTTAAGGAAAGAGAATACAGAAGCTACTTACCATTTTCATCTACTGCAAGCACACTTGCTCCTTTCCCCAAAAGTTCTTGAACCACCATTGTTAGCCCATTTCGGGCAGCAACATGCAGAGGTCTGGAGGGAAAAAAAAATGTGTACACGTACATGTGTGCACGCCCATGCGTGTGTGTGCTCGTTCACTCTCTCTATCCTGGTTGTTGAAGACCATTTTTGCTTGGCTGTGCAGATCCAGAGATGCAAACTGGAGGCCCGTGGTCCTGACAGCGATGAAGATGGGAGCGGGGCACGGCAGAGCCAGCGTGCAGTGCACTGTCAGGCCCCGTCATGCAGCTGAGCTCAGCACTGGGCCCATCAACAGGTTTCCACCTTCACCAAACCCTTTTGTGAGTTTCCTTCAAGACTCAATGTTTGAAGAGATTTTACTAACTAAACTGCCTTCTTAAGTTGTTGTTTTAAGAAATGTGGTTGGCAAACACGTATAATAGAATATACAATAAAAACTGTAAATTGCAACAGCACAAATTCCAACAGGCTCTGAAAACAGTTTACAGGTTCCATGACTCATTTTTGGACCCTTAAGGGATCTGACTGATACATGAATGGGAACCAGTATTATAAGGTTTTTCTCTTTACTAAGTCTCAAAGTAGAATAGCAAATGAAAATGGAGAGAGGACAATGGGAGACACTGATCCAGGATTTAAGGAGTCACCTGGAGGCTGGCGGTTCACAATTAGAACCTGATTATTTCTGAAATCTCTCTAGCTTACAGACACGTATAAAACTTTTTGCCTCATTTACTGCTAGTGTCAAATAATGTATTATTCCAGTTGGTTGCCATAAAACACACAGAACAGTATTACTTTCCTCCACAAAATTGGATTGAGAAACAACACATTTCAATTCAAAAGCTTTTTTAGTAATATGCCTTTTAATTATGATGATTTTAGAAATGAGTTTTGTCACTTATAAGGACTGTTCCTTATTTTTTAACTGCTTCTGTGACAGACTGATTCCAATGGTCCCATGTTAAAAAAGAACCCCATTAATCATTTTTATAATTATAGGTCACAAGGTTTACACTAGACACTGAAAGTACTCACGTTTGCAAAGCTGCATTGGTTGCATTGATGAGGTTTCTATCTGTTATCTTTTCCAGTATTAACAAGGCACTAGTTTCATGACCCTAAAATTATGGCAAATAACTCTTAAAAACTTCAGCACCATTAAAGATGAATTTATACACTCAATACACCCCAACCCTAGTCCATGTAACATATACATCACCGTACATATGCCATGCATTTTCTTGGCTAATGCCTTAAATATTTGCCCGAACATGTGTTGGTGTAATGGGGTTACAGAAGAGGACAGGAATATTTAAGATCAGAGAGATTAGAGAAAGACAATCATCACGTTTAGGCTTGTGGTCCAAAACTTACTTGGCTTACTGGAAACTTTCATATACCACGGTGCTTAACACATCAGTATTTTTTCCCAAGAAATCTGATGTCAGTGATTATTAGAGAGGTTTGGTCCCTAGCTCTGTTCATTTTAGTTAAGTGGAAAAACTTTAAATGCCACTGTTGATATTAACAATGAAAATATATCCTTAGGATGTGTACCTACCTTGCTGCAAGCCAGATGGAGGGCGGTGTTTTTACTGCTATCTTGTAAAGTCAGATCTGCACTAGCACTGCTAACCAGCATCTCTGCGAGGAAAAATTTTATCAACTCTTTTGTTTATGAACATACACCTCAGATTACTAATAACTCACTGTAGAGAAATGAAGACAGAAAGGAAAAATATCCCTCCAGCAAAAACTTAAGTGCAAAAAACACACTGTAATATAAAGGTCTATACCATATTGTTATACTGTTGTATAAGTAACAGACAAGAACAACAGCAACTACCATTCCTTTTGTGAGGTTTTACTAAATTTCAAAGACTGTTTTAAGTGCTCTGGATTTACAGTAACTTATTTACCCCTCAAAACAACCTTACAAAGTATATACTGTTATTTTTCTCACTTTATAGATGAAAAAATTGAGGCATGAGGTTGCTTAGTTGGCAATCTAGGACCACATTCGACCTGACTCCAGAGCCAGGGTTCTTAACTACTATCCTAACACTGCCTGGTAACGTCACTATTCAATCAGTAAGGGCAAATGGAAATACTGTGGGCCTAATGAAAACGTGGGTGTAAGCAAGTAAAAGGTTTTAAATCTCAGGAGCGGTGAGATAACTAATGCAAAATTCAGTGAACTAGAGTCAGATGGGAGCTACATTATACATAAGCAATATCCACACTTAGAGTAATAAAAGCCTTAAGCAGTTTCTTTACCAACTGTATTTGTCTGTCCGTTTTCTGCAGCCATCATGAGAGGTGTTTTCCCAGAGGAGTCCACAGAGTTGACATGAGCATTATGGCTGAGTAGCAGCTGCAAACACTCTACATGGTCTGTGAAGGCGGCCGCGTGGAGAGGAGTTCTGCACACAGAGAAATGGAAAGACTGGACTAAATCTGTGCACTGTATACTCAATTTATGAAAGCAATTTTCAAGGGTTTACATACTAGGCATTGCTTGGACACAAATAGGCTTAATGGGGGAAGCTTACTTAACTCCTGCCACAAAAATTTGTATTTCTGATAATATAGAAGTCCCTTAATTAAACTAGTATAAAGATAAATTATGAAATTGCCAAAAAAAATTACATCATTAAAGGAAATTCTAAAAGAAATAAATCCTGACCCAAATACTGCCATCTATTACAAACGCTGGACTCTTCCTATTTAGAAATCTGTTAACTTTACTAAAAAGAGTCTTTGGGTAACAAACACACATCTTTTTAAAAAAGGGAAATCATTTAGCCAGGAAGACTGGCTAAAAGTCATGGTAGAAAAGCCTTTTACAATGAGAACGTAATTAAGGTTTTGTAACAATTTATACTTGTAAATATAAAATCAACTTTTAGTTAATAATGGGGTCTCTTTAAATTCTTCCACACTAATCTAGTAGTTAAAATTTCCTACATGGTTGACTTCCTACCTTCCTTTTGAATCTGTGGCGTTCACGCTGCTGGCGCCTAACGTGTCAATTAACATCTCAGCAGCACCTTCGTTGTCATTTATCCTGTGAAGGTAACAAGGTGATCACTCTCACAGCCATGGTGTATTTCTCAAACACTCAAACCAAATCCGATTCATTCTGCCTTTACTTACACAGCACAATGCAATGGACTGAAAGCATTTCCTTCCGTTTTCTGGAAAACATCCTGTTCTAAAAGGAGTTCTACACATGTCTCGTGACCTAAATAAGTAAATGAGGATCAGATATTAAAATCCAAAAAAGATAGTGACGTGCCCATACACACCAACATATCCCTACAGATAAGACTTTACATGGATTACAAGTAATCAGTTCCCTGAACCCATTAAACATCACATTTTTAGGCACTTTGGAATTCAATGTACAACCTCAGGACCTAAAGTACAGTAGCTTCTTACGATAATTTAATATCAGTTTATTATTATTATTTGTGTGTGTGTGTGTGTGTGTGTGTGTGTGTGTTTTAGCTGTGTTGGGTCTTTGTTGCTGCACATGGGCTTTCTCTAGTTGTGGCGAGCGGTGGCTACTCTTCATTGTGGTTGGTGCACGGGCTTCTCATTGCGGTGGCTTCTCTTGTTGCGGAGCACGGGCTCTAGGCTCGCGGGCTTCAGTAGTTGCGGTGCGTGGGCTCAGTAGTTGTGGCACATGGGCTTAGCTGCTCCATGGTATGTGGGGTCTTCCCGGACCAGGGCTTGAACCCGTGTCCCCTGCACTGGCAGGTGGATTCTTAACCACTGCGCCACCAGGGAAGTCCAATATCAGTTTATTATTGACATGACAAATATTTACTTTGTAGGGAAAAAAAATTAGCCTCATTATTCCTTTCTATGGTGACCAGTTAGAGTTATTTGGGAATTATTTTTTAAAATGTCCTATTTATATGGCACAGTATAACTTTCAAAATAATATATGTTTATACAGCATAATTAACTTCACAATTTGAATATTTTCTGGCTCTACTAAGGAGTTAATGGTAAAATCTCAAATTCTATCGAAGTGTTCAGAGGGAAAAAAGTACATGTCCCTGTCCCCACCCCATTCCCCAGTTCCACTCTCTAGTGACCACTAGTGACCATTATTACCTTACAGTTCCAGAAAATTTTTAGGCATATACAACTGCATGCACATAAACACATACTTCCTTTTTAAAAAATTTTTACACAATTGGGATGTTCTGTTCTGCAACTTGTTTTTTACTTTAAAAACTATATATCTTCCCACAGTAGCATATACAGACATCCTATTGTTGAATGTTTGCAAGAACTTCACAGTATCAGAATGTATCATAAAGGATTTAATCTCTAATTATCAGTTTCGAGGTGATTGCTACTTTTTCTTTGTGATATTATCAACAATGTTGTAAATGTTCCAGTACTTAAAAAGTATTTCTTTGTATTTATTTCTAGGAACAATTTTCTAGAAATGATCTTGCTGGGTTAAAGGTCAAGTATATTGATTACTATAGGTGTCAGGCCCACAGTTTTTAATAGCAACTTTGAAAACAGGGGAAAACCCAAACCTCAGATTTTCTTAATCCAATTTTCAAAGCCAGGGTTTTAGTAAAAGTACCCCCACTGCTGTATTAATGGAAGAAAATGAAATGTTGCTTCTTTTATTTCGTTAGTCATTTGGGATGTGCATTAGGAATAAATTAGATTCTTAAACAGCCTCTTTACTTCTATGGCTTAACATCTGGCTAACAAAGTGATGCTCTATTTCTTTTCTTTTTTAATTACTCTAACATTCTCAAACAATAGTTCATCTTAATCTTCATCCTATAATTGTTTTTACCAGGAAAAGAAAGCATGTTTTAGAAAACCTATGGTTATGTTCCATCATGTCAGTTCTTTCATCCAGTGATTCTCAACTGGAGCAATTTTAGCCCTCAGGGGACATTTGGCCATGTCTAGAGACATTTTTGCTTATCACAGCTGGGGATGGGGTAGGGAAGTGCTGTGGCATCTAGTGGGTAGAAGCCGGGGCTGCTGTTAAACCTCTTGCATGCACACGACAGTCACTCACAACGAAGGATTATGTGGCCTCAAAGGTCAACAGTGCTGAGGGTGGGAAACCCTGCTTCAATTCTCCCTCTCCAAATGTTAACTCATGGCCAAGAAGTAACCAAGGAAAGTTGTCCAGTATTGATTTGAGAGTCTCCTATTTTCCCGGGATAGCAGTTCTCAAGGTGTGGTCTGGGGAGCTGCAAGGTGATACTGCAAACTATTCTTTAACGAGCCATCAAAGAAATGTGCCACTCTATTAATATTTTTTTGAAAAAGTTGTTTTTCATAAAAATGCTATTCATATTAACATGTAATGGATTTATTATTATTTTAAAATAAATTAATAAATATCCTTAAATTTCTCAGTCCTAATTTCCAATACAGTAAATACTAAATACTAACAGCTATAAGCCACAGGTCCTGAGACTGAAAGATGTGAGAATCACTGTCTGCGTAGATTGTGGATGGCAAAAGGGAGTCCCGGGGCTCTGGATTCAGCAGTCATTACTGGGGTCATGTCAAGCTGAAAAATTCTTCACTTTGTGTCCTGGTTTATAAAAGTATACAGGATAAAACTGGTCTCTTCATGTTTTAGAGGGATATTCTGAAGATGCTTATAGCTTCGTAAAAATTGACACATTTTTAAAAGGAACACATGAGATCATGGAAGTATTCTTAGTTCTGTGATTGAATTACTCCATAAACTGAAAATCTGACTTTAAAGTTGGGTATGTATAACCAGTTCTCTTCTAAAGCTTTGCCATCATCCCATTTTAATTTTGAGAGAAAGGTTGTTTTCTATCCTGTTGGAGTGCTTCCAATTTTTTTTTTAGCCATACAATAATTACTAGTCAAAGTAAAACTATTTTACATATTCTACTCTCAGAATGCCAAATTATAAAATAGGCTTTTGGCTGTAAATATGGTATTAATTTTACACTGCCTGTACAGTCTCTGTACATATAGCCAACACACATCTAATTCCTTCCAGCTCAATTCAGAATCATCACCAATTTTGCTACAGTCTGGAAATTAGACACATCTGTTATGATCTTTAAATGGCAACCAGGCACGTAGTTTGTGCAAAATTTTGTGTCTTGTACACAACGTGCTCAGAGAATCTAAATTCAGCAGTGATGGAGTAAGAAACTCACTTTAGGAAAACCGTGTTCTCCGGAAAGACGTGGTAGGAATGTTATAATAAATAGCAACTCTCCAAAGGATAGTTACAGCAGTATTTTTACAACTAAATGCTCTACCTGAGGAAAAATACCCTACTGTGTGATTTTTCCAATGGTTAATTCTCACTGACGTAAAAAAAAAAAAAAAAAAAGAACCAATAAAAGTCTGTTTCAAAATAGTTTTATCTGTGGATGTTTTCCTACTATTTGGTTTTCCTTATACTTGTAAGATGTCAAGTTACATTATAAAGACAAACCAATTTCAATGGCAAAATATAGTATCTTCTCTGACTTAGGATTTACCTTGGACAACTTTTGCTATATTCATTAAATACCAACTTTAGTGAGCTGAAAAAGGAAGAAGAGTTGAAATCCAAAGGTTTTATCGTTTTCAAAACTGTTCTGGCTAAGGATCTGAGGTAGTAAAATATGAAACTGACTAAACCAAGCTTTTGAATTAGCAATATATGTAACTATTCAAGTTTTCTATGGCACCATCAGTACTCAGAGTTGCAAAATGACCAAATGTAGCCACAGGTCAATCCTCAAGAAGAGATCAAAGCTTTCTCAGAACAAAAGAATAGAGCTCTCAATTCTGATACAAGAATTAATATGAAAATCAGAATACTGTATCTAGAAAATGCTTATGAAAATGTTTAATTAAACTATAATTTTGCAAGATTCAGATTTCTCCTCTTTTACCACAACTCAACAATTATTTGTCAAAATGGCTCCCAGTAAAAGAACCACATAAAACAGTGTATTACAGAAAGATAGAAACCTCCTCTCTGGCAAGGCAGTCAGCTGAATTTTATAACAGCCACTATGCTTATTTTTTTAAGCAAGTGGATATTATATAAAGAGGCAATTTCTATTTTCTGTACATTTTGAGGGAAAGTTGTTAGAACTGTCAACTAGTTTTGTAGATATGCTATTACAACTAACAATAACCTGAATGCTACACTGAAATTCAAAACAAATAAAAAACCCCTCACATCCCTGCTAAAACCCTAAGCATACACTTAGGTAGGACTGATGTTTTACACTGCATATAACGTACCCAGATGTTTTCTAAGATGATCAAATCTCAACATGCTCTGTTACTTACATTATTTTAGTGACATTTCAAAAGCGAAATCCCATTTTTCACATCTATCCTTTAAAAATAGCTTTATACTTCTCTGATTGACCTTTAATGAGTCTACCTGTAAAAGGACTAACTGTGACGGTTAGTCTCCAGGAGGCTAAAAGTAAGTCTGTTATAATCATGCAGCCAAGTTCACTTAACCACAAAAGTGTCCAAGTTTCTAGTTTCTACTTCCGTGATTTATTCTACTAGGATTTTATTCCCTTAAAATGTTGAACATACATGTTACTGTTGATATAAAGATCTTAACTTGCAACGTGCTCAGAAAACATACACAGATTTCAGTCTAGAATATGATACATTTTCATTGTTTCTCTTACCTGTCATTTTTTCCCTAATAACAAGTATATTTAGAAATAAAAATATAATAAAAATACAAACATAACTATATAAAAGACATTGGAAATAATATTATAAAAGTATATTAATATTAATAACAATATTATTAATAATGTTATAAAAGTAATTAATATTACAAAACTATCTTAAAAATGCAAAACACTTATTGAAGCAAAGGTCTAAAAAACTTTTAAACTTAGTGACTGCTTATCTCAAAACATCTCTGAAAACCAGCATCTTGGCTTTAGCACGACAAGGCACTGGAGTAAGCTATAGCTATGTGGTAGGTTATTCATAATATATCATTCTCATGAAAGTCAGAATGTGTTAGTTAGTTGTCTCTCTGTGGTACATAATGGGTAGGTAACGTGGGTCTGTGTCTGTGTACTTAACCGTTGTAGCAAGCCCAGTGAAGTGCCGTGTATCCATGATTGTCCGCCATGGCTGGATTTGCATCCATAGATGCTGCTGACTGCAGAAGAGCTCCGAGAACACCAATGTGTCCACAGGCAGCTGCCAAGTGTATTGGTGTCCGGCCCCTGCTATCTCGTAATAAGCACTTAGCACCATGTTGAAGCAATGCATCTACACACTCTTCATGGCCTGTGACTGCCTGAAAGAAAAATTATTTGCATGTAGCTGAATACACTATGTTGGGCACTCCATGCCAATTATAGCTAAATTATGAATTTTAAAGTCCATATTCCCCATGTCCTCCCACCAATCAAAGCATTTATCATATTTTGAGTAACCCAGTATTTTTACTGAAAGTGGCTTAAAAATTTAGTTAAAGCAGTGACTTTGTCAAAATAAAAGTAAATATGAAAAACAGGAATAATGGGACTTCTAGTTCAACAAAAAAAATATTTCAAAGGTGAAAAAATTAAGACAAAAATGTGTAAGAAAACAGTTGTGATAATGGAAAAAAGTAAAACTGACATCAATTCTACTCAAGGCTTTAGGGTTTTAAAATTCTTTTTTTTTTTAAATTAATTAATTAATTAATTTTTGGCTGTGCTGGGTCCTCGTCGCTGCGCGCAGGCTCCCTCCAGCCATGGTGAGCGGGGGCCACTCCTCGCTGCGGTGCGCGGGCTTCTCACTGCGGAGCACAGGCCCCAGGCGCCCAGGCCCCAGCAGCCGCGGCACACAGGCTCAGTAGTTGTAGCTCGTGGGCTCTAGAGCGCAGGCTCAGCAGTTGTGGCGCACGGGCTTAGCTGCTCTGCGGCACGTGGGATCCTCCCAGACCAGGGCTCAAACCTGTGCCCCCCACACTGGCAGGCAATTCCCAACCACTGCGCCACCAGGGAAGCCCGCTAAGATTTTAAAATTCTGTTCCAACATTATTCTTCTCTGGATTAAGTTGTGTTTTGTGGTTGTTAAAAATTAGAGTTCAAAAACTAAGATAGTGAAAGAAACAGTAAAGATTATTTGGTAAAAATTAAATGGAGAAAAATATAAACACAGCCTAGTTCAGTTTTAGGTAAAATGAGGTCATAAAAACTTTCAGAAAGGAAGCGAGAACACTTCTGCTTACCCCTCTGTGCAGTGCCGTCCTTCCCCATTTATCTTTGGCATCTACGTTTGCTCCTTTGTTCAGCAGGGAGTAGACACAGTCCGTGTGCCCGTTGAGCACAGACAGCATCAGCGGAGTCCTGGGCAACAACAGGAGCAGCTCCGTCACCACCGAGACTTCATCCATGAAAGTACACTGTGTTGGCCTGCCTTCTAAACATGTCTTTCTGTGATGCAACTTTAAAGTATACTTAAAAAACTGTATTTGATGTTACCCAGTTACACACTATGACAGACTTACTAAAATAGGGGGGCAAAGGTATGAAGATGAACAAACATCCTAAAACTAATTTTAAAAATTATTAAAACTTACTGTCCATTTCCATCTTGAATATCTACTGCATTCTGTGGTTCTGCATTTCCTATTAGTAGCCGTAAGCATTCCGAATGACCATTTGTTGCTGTAAAGTGATATTCAAAAATTTCAGCAATTATATATCTATAAAATGATAAAATAGAAAATGTCCATCTTAAACCACATTTGCTAGATATAATTTTGGAATATTCATTGAATTTAACAGGCAAGAAAGAAAATGCTCATTTTATTTAGCTCTCTGGTGGTGCCAATGTGGTCAGGAAGGGCAGCCTGCCTCCAGCCAAGGGATGAAATCATGATCAGACAAGTCAATCACATCAACTCCCTTCTCCTTTGCCAATGACTGGTTTCAAGTTCTGCCCACTGAGATGTTAAGAAGCCTGGAGGACGCCTGGGAAATATTTTTATTCCTGATAGTGAAAGTCCTCCTTCTTTCCTGATTTTAGATGTGATCCTTGGGGATGCTTCAAGGAAATTCTGTTTGGCCCATCATTTTTTTTCTTAAACTGGATTCACGGATACTCAGTACACAGCAGCTACTGATGAGTGTTCGTATCATCTAAGCTCAACACCCAAAGCAACAGGCATAAGATCCCTGTGGGAAAGGACTGGCTCACATCCAGAACCAATGTCCTTCCATGATTTAAGAGTAAGATGCTCCCCAGCAGGTCTCCAAATTTGAAAGGCATCTTGGTTCTAACCAAGGCTTGCACTTATTGAAGAGGTGGGTGCTAACAGGAACCTGTAACTCTTTCAGTGGGTAGGACTTATGAATTATATGGCATTGGTTAGCCACTTCTGAGGGACTTACTAGTGTCTTGGTTCAATATTTATCTATTAAGAGTGCAAACACTCCATGAAAGCTTTAAATTAGCTCTGCAAATAATGTGCTTACAATGTAATTTTTCAAGTTGCAGAATAATATACAACTTCACTCTTTTTCAGAATAAGGTAACAGAAAATGATAGCATTTTGACTTCTTTTTTTTTTTTTTTAATTTTTATTTATTATTTATTTATTATGTTTATTTTTGGCTGTGTTGGGTCTTCGTTTCTGTGTGAGGGCTTTCTCCAGTTGCGGCGAGTGGGGGCCACTCTTCATCGCGGTGCGCGGGCCTCTCACTATCGCGGCCTCTCTTGTTGCGGAGCAGAGGCTCCAGACGCTCAGGCTCAGTAGTTGTGGCTCACGGGCCCAGTTGCTCCGCGGCATGTGGGATCTTCCCAGACCAGGGCTCGAACCCGTGTCCCCTGCATTGGCAGGCAGATTCTCAACCACTGCGCCACCAGGGAAGCCCAACTTCTTATTTTTACCATATAGCAGTTTATATACATATCCTTATTAGGACTTTCAATCCATTATTAAAATTTTTGTCTTTGAGCCCTGCTTGATTATCTGATAGTTTCTGAAAGGCTGCTCTGGAGCGACAGTGGGTGTTACCTATAGTCTTCTAAAATGCAAGTTTTCCAAATGACCAGAAGCAAAGTCCCAGACCTACATTCAAATGGATCCACTTTAAGGATCACCCTATAAAAACAGACTAAGTGAAATGGATCTAATCATACGAAGATGGCCTATTGGGGATGAGACAATACTTGGCTAGGATTTCTTCACATATACCAGTCTTGAATTCATTATTTAAAATTAATACTGCCTTGTAGTAATTCCTGTAGAGAGTTGTGAATCTGCATCTGCTAGTGACACAGCGGGTACTGAGTCATCACAGTGGCATTGTTATGTAGTTTTGCATTTTCTACAACATCACAAAACACTCCATGGAGTAGTTCTCGCATAGCAGGCACTCTGTATTCCTGTCTGATTAAATGTTTAATGCAGTACCCTGGTACAGTAAGTAAAATGTTTATCAGTTGTTAAATGAAAGCACATACCAATCCAAAATAATTTCCATCAAAAAGCAGTTAAAAAGAAATTGTTATTTTTTGTTGTTGTTGTTGATAAAGTACTTCAGAAGTTAGACTATTATATAAATCCAATTTCTAAGGTAGATATTTTTTTAAAGTGATTATAATCTTGCTGTTGGTTTTTCCCTGAGAGTAGAATCATTAGAATTGTTAAAGTCAAAATTGTTAAAACAATTACCAGGAGTATAATATACAAGAAATTGAAAAAGAAGAGCATTAGATGGAAAGTGGTAAATAAAATCATTCATAGTCTTTGACATACCTGCTGCATGTATAGGTGTTCTCTTCAAAATGTAATCTTTGACTAAGATTGAGGCTCCCTGATTAATGAGAACATCCACACATTCTACATGGCCCTTAAATGCTGCAAGGTCCAAGGGCGTTCTTCCACTACTGTTTCTCACATCAAGATCTAACAAAGACTGTACTAACACTTCTAGTGCTTGATGGTGACCATGATAGGCCTGGGAATAAATAAAAATATAAATTAAAAAAATACATATTTAGACTGGCTTCTTAGAAACCCTAAAAAACATAAAGGGAGTAGTAAGCAAACTTGTCTTCACATCATTATATTTGAGGAAATCTAAAACTTCTGTATTAATAATTCAGAAAGTTACCTACAAATTTTTCTAATAATCAATTAGTAGACTACAGTGTTAGGGAATGGGTATTCCACAAATAATAAAAGTTGAAATGACAGGTGATCTTTTCACGAGTATACAATGTCTGGTTCATGGCAGACATTCAATGATGTATGACATGGGTTCAATGAAAGCTTTCATTCTAAGTCTATGATCCCAAAGCCCGTGTTCTTCGTCACAGTTCACTCCCCGATAAAATGTTACTACGCTTACTACGGACAGTTGCAACTGAAGTTCAGCTAGTACTTGAGCCTTCTGATTTCTCAAATTAAAATTACTACTCCATCCCATAACGTGCTATCTCAAAAATAAACATTTCTTTTCAAAAATATTTAGACTGAGCCCTGCTTGAAAAACTACCATGTGCTTATGCACTGTCCTAGCAGTACAGCAGAGCAAGAAGATTGAGAAATTTGTCTGAAACCCAACCGACTGAAATCCCCTTCTTTACACAGTCTGCTTTCCAAAGCATTCATTTCAAAAACCAACATGTCAACTGAACATCTATTACTCTTATTGGACTAGATGCTGAGCAGGACATAAGGCAATAACGACACAGTTCTGATGGGGAAGGAATGTCTCCTCTGGTTCACTCATGCCACCCCTTTTAGCTAAGGGACAAGGCATTTTCTGATACCGTTCAGACCTGCAGCTTAGCACATATAGGCAAACTGTAAATGATCACATGTGAACTTTTCATTAGGGAATTGAAAAATATAAAATTCTACCATATTTGTGCTAAATGTCACCTGCTTCTAAAAACAGATACTTAGCTAGAAAGAGGGGCCCGCAATGTACCAAAGGGCTGTAAAGCCACTTCTTGTGGGAAATGTCAGAAAGTACCAGCAGGAGGTGAAGCTGCTCTGGGCCTTACTGACCTCTTGATGTTTCTGACTCCCTCAAAGTTAAAGTGACTAGAGATCTCTGAGCTCTACTGTCTGAGGAGCACATCTAACCTTGTTCCTCAATACCAGGTCAACAAAATTATGCTATTAAAAATGAACTGTGAGAAGCACAGTATATGCAGAAGGTGGTATAAAAAGAAGCAGAGGGAAAATAAGGACAGCTAGAGCCAGGGTAATCTGCCACAGGGTAATCTTCCCCTCACGATGGCTCTGACTGGACTGGGACAAGAGGCTTAGAGGCCTAGTATGTGCGAAGGCAGGACCAAGGCCAGTTTCCTGAGTCCTCAAGCCAGCGCGTTTTTACTGCATCAAGTCATCCTGGATTGGGAGAGTTTGGAAGGAGAAAAATCACTTCAGTAATTTCTGAAAAACCTCCTAGGGATGGATACAAAATGCAAGAGTGGTGGTATAACCACATTTCATTGAGCCTAATTATGAAATCACAAAATTGTTTCCATTTCAGCTTAAAAACACTATTTAGCACACCCATGTTAATAACAGCACTATTCCCAATAGCCATGGAGTAAAATAACTAGTTAAAAATACTGAAGTTTTTGAGATAATGCATTCAAAAACTTGGCAAAGTGCTTAGTCTGGCACCTAGTAAGTGTTCAAGAGATGAGGCGCTATTATTATAAGAATGATGATAATGATGCAGGAAGAACTGCCTAGTCATCTGCTCAGACGTCATTTCTTGCCACCCATAGTAAAATAGCTATTTTCTCCATGCTAGCTTTGCACTTCCAGATGACTTATTTATTATGCAAGTCTGGGAGAGTAGATAGTATTTCCAAAGACCCAAAGGGCAAGGAAAAAGGAAGCTTCAGCATGTCTTCTTAGTTATTTAGAGCATGGTAGGAAGTACTGCTGGGGAGAAAGGGGGAGAAAGACAAAGCAGAAAATTCAGTGTACATGTGTCAGTGTTAGAAAATATGCCAGGAGAATATTAAAATAAAAAATAATAGTATATGTGAGAAGAAACAATTAAATGGATCATTGAACTTGTGATACACATTAACCTAAGTAGAGACCCTTATAAGCATTTTACTATACTTAAAATCAGAGGTCTCACAAATAGTGACAGTACCCAATTCTCCCGATTCTCAAAGTCCCCCAGCTCCCCACAACATGCTTTATTTCAAAGATAAATTCTTCTTTCAGCGCAGAAAGAACTAGATTGGGCTCTGCTTGAAATTTCCTAAGGTAATTCATTTCCATATTTGACTTAAAGAATTGTCACACTCTCTTCTAATCTTCTCTTAGTGACGGACATTAAGAGGAAAAATTCAGAGGCATCTGAAGCTAGAAGGAACATTACAGACCATGTAGTTAAATCCTATAGCATGAGCAAGTGAAGGACCAGTGAACACAAACTTAGCACCCCAAAATCACAAAGTAAGCAAAAAGTTGTAGAAATACCACAGAAATTACAGTTCTTATATCATCTGCTTAAGAAGTCAGAAGCCATTCCACTAGGGTGGGTCATTTTAAAATTCACATCTCAGGCATATTCTCTCCTTAGAGCAGGCCTTGTGGGAAGCTCAAACCCCCCGGCCTTTTTTTTTTTTTAAGACAAACAAACAAACGAAACAAAGTACATTCAAGAATTCTCTGAGTTAAGAAAGTTCTTACAGTTTTAACTCCATGATCATCATTATATGGACCAAAAGTTCTGGGTACTAGTTTGAGTCAACACAGATATGAGACATTTTCAGTTGGCTGTGAAGGCAATACTCACAGCCAAGTGTAAAGGGCTTATTGTTGCTCTATTGTCTGAATCACTCAGCATGTCTGTTCCCGAGGTTTCCATTAACTGAGAAAGAAAAGAATTTTAAGTGTCAGAAATGGTACTTTTAGACATATCACAGCAGTTATTCCTGGTCCCCCTCCCCCAAGTTCAAATCCATTTTAGAGTATAAACTGATACTTGAATATGAATTTTAAAATCCCAGACCATTATATTATGAAAACTAAATTCAGCAACCTTATGGAATGGATTATCCTGAAAATGTAGTAAGGACCACATACTAAGAGCTTTGAGAGAGGGCTATAAACTTAGAGTTTGAGAGAAATGCCATTTAATTACCACCAAGTAAGAACTTTCCCTCCCCCTGCAAACATGATTTCTGTCACTATCTTTGTTCCCAGGAATGTGTAAGACAGGCTCCAGCTCTAGTGAGAGCAAATATTTAAATAATCAATATTAGGGGGAAAACTGACTAATTAATACTTACAACATCTAAAGGAGTTTCACTTGCAATCTGAAATAAAATTTAAAATAAAAATACTTAGTTGAGGAAGCAGTCATATACAGTAAAGAGATAAATGTTAACTACATGTCTCTATTTACATAGGGCTTTGTTAAATTCTATTCTGAACTTGTGCTTCCTTTGCCTCCAAAAATGAAGTCTTTTAAGTAAACAACTGTACAATATAATAGACCACAAATCTATACACATGGGTCTCAGATTTTAGTCTACAGATACCATAATGAACTAAGGAAATATTACTTCTGTAGCAGGGTTCTAAATGCTATATTAAGTATGTCAACCTCTTTTTTCTATCTTTTATACCCACCCTCCTTGAATTTTATTTCCCCTTTAAGGGAAGCAATGTTAATATAATTTATAAGTAGGTCTAAATGAAGAAACCTCTAATGTGAAGCATGTGCTACACACTTCAGAATCATTTAACTTGTCTTTTACTCTCCCTTTGGTTTGGCAAAGTGGGGTGAATGGTGTATACATTCAGGAATGAGACCACAGTTGAAATAAAAAGTTCCTTTGCAGAAGATGAGTCTCCCTTGTCAGGAGAGACTGACAGAAGACTGGGTCTTTCTGAATTCCTGAATACAAAGGGGGAAGCTTTCTCTCACAGGAACATGTATTTCTCACATATGACATAGTTACAGTTCTTTAAAACATTCTGGAAAACATTTAAAGGGGCAGGGGCAGTGAATGCTACATGGACATGGGGGGCTCTAAGGGAGCCCTCTCCAGAGATCTAATTTCCTCCTTTCTCTGTGAAAGGGAAAAGGGAATGAGAGAAAGCTTAGTGAGGCAAGTATGAATTTAGGAGGGATAGGGATTCTAAAAATGTTAAAAGGCACTTGTTTCTTGATCCATTTATTCTGTCATTACATTATTAGAATATAAACTTACGTAGGTCCTTCCACAAGAAATCAGGACTCTTACCAGCTGAAGACACAGACGGTGACCGTATGCAGCTGAATAATGAACTGCATTGTATCCTTGCTTGTCCCGGATCCCTGGATTTGCATCATTTCTTAATAAGTATTCCAGGCACCTATTATAGTAAGACATATTCATAATTCTAAATCCTGCATTTTAACCAATGATAAAAACAGAGACAAACTCAAAACTGGAAATTTTTCTTACATTTGAGTAATGTAAAAATCATAAACACATCTACACTACATACATTTGTCATTTAAATGATATTGACTGTAAGTATCATAAAAGTACAAACAAAATGTTCATAAGAGAATCTTCTTTATCCACAGTCTGTCAGCAAGCACAGTATACCTGAAGACTGTTTCGTACACAGTCTATATTCATGGCACCAGCTAGTCAACTCAAACAACGTTTGACAGGATTAAACTCTTACTGGTGGGGAGCATCCAATCTTTCTGGAATACATAGTTAGTATATCTCATTAGGAAGCTCAAGAAAGGATGTAAAAATATCTCCCAAAACCAAGGTCAGAATTCAAGGATCTTGCATTAGAGACCTGAAAAGTGTGGGAACAATGTAAAAGTGGTATGTAGGTAACACGAAAGACCTTCCCATGGGAAATACACTTCATTCCTGTGCTATTAAAATATGAGGAAAGTAATTTTAAAAGAACTGTAAGATTTTTTGATGATGGCCATTCTGACTGGTGTGAGGTGATACCTCATCGTAGAAAGAGAAAAACAAATACCGTATGCTAACACATATATATGGAATCTTAAAAAAAATTGGTTCTGATGAACCTAGGGGCAGGACAGGAATAAAGACACAGACATAGAGAATGGCCTTGAGGACACGGGGGAGGGGAAGGGTAAGCTGGGACGAAGTGAGAGAGTAACACTGACATATATACACTACCAAATGTAAAACAGATAGCTAGTGGGAAGCAGCCGCACAGCACAGGGAGATCAGCTCGGTGCTTTGCGACCACTTAGAGGGGTGGGATAGGGAGGGTGGGAGGGAGACGCAAGAGGGAAGAGATATGGGGATATATATATACGTATAGCTGATTCACTTTGTTATAGAGCAGAAACTAACACACCATTGTAAAGCAATTATACTCCAATAAAGATGTTAAAAAAATTTTTTTTAAAGAAAAGGACTATAAAGTTCACAATTTGTTATAATTCTGATAAATGTTATGGCAGCAAAAAAAAAAAAAAAGAGTACTGAATTAGAAATTAAAAGATTTATCGCTAGAGTTAGTTTGATACCAGCAATCTTGGGCAAATCATTTCACCTTTATGGTGAAATGGCTTCTGTTTATTCATTTGATAGATGGGAGTAGGAATTCAACTAAATAATCTAAAATCCATTCATGTTCAAATTCCAAGTCCATAATTATTCAGTGATAATTTGTCTAATATTGCAGTATGTCTAACTAAATACTAACTCCACCACTAGGGGGGGAAATCTATAATCAAATACTGCTTGTCAAGTTTCCAAAAGCATACTGAAGTTATAAGAACAAGTGGAAAGGAACAATGGAGCGATGTAACTGATCACCCAGTAACTCTATCATATATGTATGAGGACCATTCTTTGCAATGCCAACCCTTATTTCTTTAATGCTAATTGCTTAAAGTACTTTAGATCTCTTAGGAATTACTTACAGAATCTACATTTATTATAATATCCTTAATGGTAGCAAATGTTCATCCTTTTAAGCGGGATTTTGATATTTATATGCAGTGAAAATTATGATCAACTGCATATCACTATGATGAAACAACAACATCACCCGAATCTGACTCTAAGGAACAAGCCTGGTGTTTCTCGGTATTCCTAAACTAGCTCTGAGGGCACGCCAGGAAGTATTTCAGGCAGTGTGTAGACTCTGTACACAGTCTTCCTAGGTACCCAGCTCACAGGTCAATCCTCACTGGGATGAAGGAAAGACCTGCTGGCCTGGAAGGACAGTCTCACTGCTTTAAAGGCAGAAACATTTCACCCAAGGGAATATCTTTTTACCTTTAATCAAGTTCTCTAGATGTGAATGATAAAACAGAAATAGTTCTCCCTACTGAGACCTGAATACAAGACAGATTCTATCAGTGGAACAAACTATTTTAAGATAACTTGCTGATACATGAGTACTGGGGGAAAAAAAAAAACTGACTTATTTAAGGAAAGCAAAACAAGTAGGTAAGTTCATGTTTACCTTCTGAAGTAGGAGAGCAAGTCTCAAAGCACTACTTATATTTACTAGTTGCAAGTATACAACATTAAATGGTTTGAAATAATTCAACCATAATACATGCAGTAGTTCTTATCAAATCATATTTCTTTGTCTACCTTCATATTACTAGATGATTGGTCTCCTATAACAAAACAAAGACTAAGAGTTGATTTATAATTATAAAATTACTTCTATTGCCACACCTTTCAAATTTTGCTAAGCAATATGACTTTTCATGACTACTTTGTAAGCATTACCTTTAACAAATGAAAAAAATTACTGACATTCAGGAAAATTAAATGACTTGCTCCCAATCTTCTGGCTAGACTATGGCAAAGCAAGGACTAGGCCTTGGGTCTTCTCTTCAAGTGTTCTTTCTATGCTACAAATGCTTTAGCACAGGGGTTAATGAGTTAGTGACACTTTGACCTGGGTGTTTATAAAATACTGAACCACAAAATTGCTTGATCTTGAAAATCTGAACCTCACTTTTGATTTGCAAATGAGGTGAAGGGGAGAGAGTCAATCCTAAATTTTTTTGCTCATTGTAAAGTTAACACACGCTCATTTTATAAAACGCAGAAAATTAAGAAACGAAGATTTTCTATAATTTCTCTTATTTCCCTAAAATAAACCATGTATGCAAAATCTGGAGGAATATTTATGGCTAAATACCTAAGTAATAAACCAAACTTACTGTTAAATATTTTGTTTTCTTCATTTGTTAGACAAATTAAGTATCCTCATCCCAATTAAGCATGTAATTCAAATCAGAGTGATTTTCAAACTATTTAAACTTCTCCTACTCTTCCCCTACCACCCATGAACTCCTACCACTTTTTCTGGTGCAAGTTCAGACTGAGTCAAATCCATGTGTCCCACGGCTGGTCAGAGCCCTGGGAGAGGATCACTCGGCCCAGGGCAGAGGATGTGGCATTGTCGCCAGAGGCCCTCCTAACTCTACTCTCCCCCATCACGGTATACAATAGTGTCTGACTGACCAAAAAAGATATTAAGCATAGCCTAAAAAAATACAACTAATCCTTACAGGAAGATTACAATGTGTCAGGTATCGTTCTAAGCAATTCAGATATTCTGTACCTCATATGGCCATGAGTTAAGGTCAGACTATTATTCCCACTTGACAGATGAAACGTGCAGAGAGGTTAAGTAACCTGCCCAAGGTCTCACAGCAAGTGGCAGAGCCAGAATCAAACCCAGTTCTGTCTTACACGCATACATAAAACAGGTTTAACAAGGCTGCTGAATGCAAAGTTGTATACAAAAGTCAAATATATTTCTCTATTTCACAACAAAGGAAATTTAAAGATAGATTTATTTTGGCAATGAAAATATCAAATACTTAGGAATAAACCTAAGGATTATAAAAGTTCCAAGCAAAAGACTGTATGATTCCATTTACATAAAGTTCAAAACAGACAAAAATAAACAATGCTATTAGAAGTCAAAATATGATCCCATTTTTGTTAACATCTATCTCCATAAAAGTGTATCTTGGTGAAATATATCTATGCATTCATAAACACATGTATATATAACCATATGAACACAGAAAAGCCTATGGACAGACATTTACCAGGTCCATAACTCTGATTACACTGTGAGGGATGTGAAATGATCTACATAAACATATAGAAATACTTCTGTTAATGGTAGTTATCACAGAAGAAAAGGCATGAGGAGGATTTCTTCCTTATATGTAATCACAATAAATAACCCCAGCCTTCCCCTTCTCTTATACACACCACACAGGCGTGGGGTAGGTCCTCACCATCATGCTCATAGCCAGTCCTATTTTTCTTCAAATGGCAAAGAGAACTTTATTTGTTAATATTTAATACATTTAGTATGTTTCTCCCGTGAAAATAACTGTATATTTGTTTGCCGAGTCATGACTGTCTATAGTGAATGTAGGCATCAGGATGATGGGGGCGACTAGCAGGATGAGGAGAATGAGGAGGAACGATTTCATGTATTTTTCCAACATTTACTGAAAGTAAAGACAGGCACACAAGGCAGAGTAGAACTGTAATTACTTATGTCACTTCTGAACAGCAGAAAACCAGTGGCAGAGTGTCAAAAATCCCAAAGTATATACAACTTTCCCTGGGGATGCTGACAGGACATTATTAAACAATCATTAAAGAAACAAACCAACAAACACACATTACTGAGTAACAGTATTTGAAGTCATGGGGAATTTCTTTCTTCTTTTAGAAAATATTTCACTCTGGCTTTGGCAGCAGAAAGAATTATTCCAGATTCTCTTGTTATCCAACCTATTCCTGTGAATTAAATCCTTGGAGTTCAGAAAAATAAACCAACTCTTTAATTCTACTATTTAAGCCTCCAAAACAATCACTTACTGAAAGGATGCCTCTGGTATCCTAAAATGGTTACTGTAGTGAATAGTTTCCAGAAGATTCCCAGGGAACAAATCACTGAGTCTATAAGTGATGGCATCAGACAAGACCTCTGGGACTTTGATACTTCAAAGGTAAGAAAGAGGCTCCAAAAAACAGTGCTAGATTCTTTTATACACATTCCCTCAGTTTTCCCCACAATTCTAAGAAGTACGCTTCATTCTGATTTTACAGGTAAAGAAGATTTTGCCTAACAATTACTTGCTCAGGCTCAAAGAGGTATAATATGAAGCCCCCATGATTTCAGCTGGGTCTTTTGGATAAAGCTCATGTTCTTTCTGGTACATCAGGTTGCTTGTGGAGATACTGAGAATTAAGTGTTTAAGTAATAAATATCTCTAGACAAGCGGTCCCCAACCTTTTTGGCACCAGGGACCGGTTTTGCAAAAGACAATTTTTCCACGGACCGGGGGGCGGGCGGGGTAGGGGGATGGTTCAGGCGGTAACGCGAGCGATGGGGAGCAGCAGATGAAGCTTCGCTCGCTCGCCACTCACCTCCTGCTCTGCGGCCTGGCTCCTAACAGGCCGCGGACCAGTACCAGTTCACAGCCCAGGGTTTAGGGACCCCTGCTCTAGACTATTGCTCAAAACAGTTTATATTAGGTGAGAAAACTAACAATTTAATTCACTTTAGTACTAAGTATACTTCTAAAAAAAAGTAGACTGGCTTAAAATAAAACCACAAATCTCAAACACTATAGGTTGGACATTGTTATTCTTTTGTTCCTGCGTAAGAATTCAGGTTTAATGTAATTGTATAAGGGCAGGAGGACGATGGGGTAATCTCTGTCTGTGTGTACGTGAACTCAGTGGAATTTACTGAGATCATGCTGGGCAGTACCCAATAAACGGTTTATGGGAACACTGGTAAAGGACTTCTGATGGTGATAGTCATTTTGGGTATAATCTATTTTAGGAAAATCTATAAATCAAATCCTGAAATTACAAAATTTATAAATCAGAGGACAATCTACTTACCCAAGTTTACCAAAATATTTTCTGATTTACAAAGTCTCTATCAGAGATTTTCTTTAAAGCTCTACTATCCAAAAACATACTTCAAATAATTTGGCTTCTCCCAAAACCTATCTATATCTAACTATTCTGGTATATATGAAATTGTATAAAGTGATATACTCCTCCAAACAGAAAATACGGTCATCCTTCGGTATCTAAGGGGGACTGATGCCAAGAGTACTCGAGGATACCAAAGACCGTAGACTTGGACCCTCAAGTCCCTTATAAAAAAATGAACACAGCCCTACAATAAATACAGTCGACCCTCCGAATCTGCAGATGCAAAACCAGTAGATACAAAGGGCTGATAGTATACTTTACTAATGCTTTCAAGATTAGGATTTTAGCCACAAATCCAGCATAACAAAGTGTTACTTACAGAAATGGATTTGAAATTAGTTACAGAATTTATAATAAATTAATATTTGTGAGTAATACCATCAAATTATGCTTTTTATTTTGAAGGTAAAAAAGTAAACATTAAAAACCAAGGAAATAGTTCTATGTTAAATGCAACTTCCTTGAAGTATATTTTATAAAATCTTTCCCCAGAAACCATTATTTGTTTTTCCTACCCTTCACTGACCCAGACTCATGGGGAATACCACAGACATTGAAGATTTCTTCTCTGTCTCTAATGAGTTCATTTTCTTCCAAGAAGGCAATATACATTAAGGTACTATAAATGGGTCTGATCATCTTTGGGTGAACATTAATTATGAAAATTTCTAAATCTCTCATTCTTTTGTTTTTATTAAGTCATTTTTGGACAACATTTATTCACTACTCCATTATCTATATAATTTACTTATTTAAGCACTATTTAGTACCAACTATGTGCCAGATTCTGCCAGTTCAATTATTCCCTATTTGAATACCAATTTACAGGGATCCCTTGGAAATATGAACTTCCTACCTCTGAAGAATACTGGTATTCCAATCTCTGCTCAATCTTCTGATGGCATTGTCTGTGTACCTCTTGCCTTTCCCTTTCCCTATGATATACTCAAGACTGCTGCCTCTAAGAAGCCAGGTGGAAAAAACATGGAGGTGATAGATATTAAGATGTGTTTTTGGAAGGGAGGACGAAAAGGGACCTTTATCTTTCTTCTACCTGATTAGTTCATAATGCAGGTTGCTGAGTAGAAGTAGGTGGTAATAACGATGACTAGGAATAATTATGAAAACAACTTATTTTCCCTACTAGAGCATCAGGGAAAGATAATCAATAATAAAAAGTACAGAAAAGGAAATATAAATTTGCTATAAAAACTGCCAGATAGAAACAATCCTCCATTCTCACCACATGATACTTACTTGCCATCTGTGTCTGACGTAGCTGCATAGTGCAAGGGTGTGCATCCTCTTTCATCAAGGTCATTCACGCTTGCTCCTGAGCCCACAAGAGCAAACAGGCACTGGTAGTTGCAGTTGGCAGCAGCATAGTGCAGTGGAGATCTTTTTGCCCAAGTTAATTAAAAAAAAAAAAGTCAGGGACAGAAACCAGTAAACAAGAGCAGAGTTGATCCACCCAGTTATAAATATTTATAGAAAGCCTGAGATTGATTTCTGCCATATACCTAAGTCTTTCGGAGGGCCAGACAGAAAGCTTGGAGGAGAAACTAAGATGGCAAAGAGCCTCTAAGAATACAAAATGAGATAGGAACACAATTAAATCATTTCACGGTCCCCAGACAGTAACAATTCCAGTCTTTTGAGTGAATTACAGATATCCTTCATATTCTGCTCCAAAACTTGAAAACTTATTTTTTTTCCTCCCTAATGCCATTAGCAATCTGAGAAAACTTTCATTTTAACAAAGCTTCCCCTATACTAATAGAGATGTTTCATAGGTAGCAGCTTCTGTTCCTGTCTCAGTAGAGGAATAAAGAGTAAGAAAAATACAGAAGCATTAAAAAGAATGCTGTTATATCAACTATATGGTAGAGCTGCACAGTAATATCAGATTCCTCAAGCAAAAAATGCATAGTTTTGAAGACTGTTCATCATTTTGAAGAGTTTACTCTAAACTGTTAATTTCTAGAGATGGAATGTTTGTAGCTTATTTCTTCTCAGTTACTGAAATGAAAAAGAATGTTACTAAATTTAGGAGTTTCTGTCTTTAGATTACAAAACTATGATGATCCATGACCTTTCATTAAAAAAAAAAAAAACAAAAACAGAAGAAGAAGAAAACAGACAAGTGAAGGTAAATTTAGTCCAGAGTCTTCATGGTATAATTTTTTCTAAAATATTTACCTGGTGAAATGACAGTGAAGCATTATTTTACTTTATTGGATAATAGTATAATATAGTAATAGTATTTTTGAAAATGCAATTAACCCTGAATTACTTTCAAGCTTCTAAACTCAGAATGTGCCCTAACTGTAGTAGAGAATGCGTCAAGTGCTACAAAGTAACTAATATATGCTGGATTAAAGTACACGTATAAAAATAAATTAGCTATAAAAATACTGCACGCCAAAGTCAAACAAAGTGATTTTTGATTTTGTGGGTCATTAGTTCCTTCAATTAGCAGGCTTATAAGAACAGTCTGTTCCTCAAAATAATTATGGGGTCAGATAGTCGTTTTTCCTTTTCTTTTCTTATATGCACTTCTGATTCCCTACCACACGTAATTCTACTGTGCACTGGCCCAATCCCATGCACTGACACAGATTCACACACACCCTCTCTTGTCATATACTCTGATAAAATTCTCAAACTCCTGATACACAATTTTGCTCATACTGCCACCTCTATTTCTTTTTTAATTGAGGTAACACTAGTTTATAACATTATAAGTCTCATGTGTACATTATATTTAGATTTCTGTACACACTACAGCATGCTCACCTCTATTTTTCAAATTGTATTCTGTCCTTTCCTGTGTGGTTCTAACAGACTCTGGGTCAATTCCTACTCTAAGTAACTTAGTAGATCATGGTGGCTTTAAGTACTGCAATCACAGATGCAAGTAACAATGAGGCCTGGGCTGAACAGTGAGACTGCCAGATTGGCTGGGTGACTACAAAGGGACTCTGCATTCACAGGTGCTTTCCTGTGGGTCACGCTCAGGGTGTGTGCAGAGAGTTAGAGAAGAGGAGAAAGAAAAATTACACATAAATTTGTAACCTGTTTCCTCCCTCTTTCTAGTGCTCTGGAACCAAATATAGGCAGCAGAGTCTCTAACAAAAGAATGACTTGAAGGAATGGAGAACTACCACTGAGTTCCAGCTCTTGTGAGTTTTTTGAGGGAGCATAGGTACCATGTGGTTTTATATTTTCATGGCTATAATTATGGGAGGAGGAGGAGGAATGACATCACAAGAGGTATAGAAGTGCTTATAAAGTAAAGCTGTGGCTGGTAGCCTGGGGCTATGGCAGGGGCCCAGCTGGAAGAAGGCTGTGGGTGAGAATGAATATTCAGAAGTTATCTACTTATTGGGGCCTCTCAAAGAATCATGATCACAACGCGCAAAAGACGCAGAATTATTCAGTTAACTCTCAGAAGCCACAACATAAGGTCAAGAAAGTCATTAAGTAAATAACATTAAGTAGGCTCTACAGAGGAACTGTACCACACCCTACCTTCCAAATTTATCCTTTTTGTTGAAGTCTGCACCAGTGTTCAGCAGAAGGTTTAGGCACTCCAAATTCCTACCCAGGAAAAATACATTGAGAAGATGTAATTGTAATGAAATTGTAATTATAATGAAATCGATAGGTTTAAATAAGTATAAAAGCATGTTTTCAAATGAGGGCAGAGTGAATAAAACACTATGATTTATATTTTATGAAACAAAAAAAAACCTGCCACGATCAACTACCTTTTTCTTAAAAAAAGTAAAAATTTTGTTAACATACCCTCCAGCTGCAGCTGCATGTAGACAGGTCCTGCCAAAATCATCTGGGGTATCTATATCAAATCCTACAAGAATGAATACACCTTATATAATAGTATAGGTAAGTTACTTTATATTAGAGTATTACATTAAAAAAATGTAAAAAAAAGTCACACACCCCCAATCTTAAACAAAACTATGAATTACAAATAGGTAAAAATTAATTGAAAATAGATTAATAATGTACAGTATTTTAAAAAAAATTACCACTAAAGGATTGGGGGTTTTAGAACAAATGCTAGAGTACTTGTTTAAAAGTCATAGGATACAATGGAATATTATTCAGCAATAAAAAGAAATAAAGTACCGATACACGTTTATAACACTGGATGACCGTTCAGAACATTTCTAAGTGAAAAAAATCAGTCACAAAACCACATCTTGGGTGACTCCATTTCTATGAACTGTTCAGAACAGGTAAATTTACAGAGGTGGAAAGTAGATTAATGACTGCTTAGGGCTGGGGGGAGGGAGGAAATGGGGAACTGACTGAAAATGAGGGGTTTTTTTTTTGCGGGGGGGGGATGAAAATGTTCTAAAACCCATTGTAGTCATGGTTACATACCTCTGTGAATATACTTTAAAAAAACACTGAATTGTAAATTTTAAACAGGTGAATTGTATGATACATGAATTATTTCTTAATAAAACTTTTTTTTTTAAAGCCCTAGGTGCTTTGATACTTGCAGATTAATACTGAGAAGAGGTTTTTAGAATTCTCCTTCATAGATAAATGGGTATGTGATTACTTGTGGACACACATACACTTAAAACATTCAAAACACAATTACCTCACTTAAAAGATATCATTAAGAAAAACGCAGAAGTGTCTGTCTCACAATACGTTAATTTTCACTGAAACTTTCCCATAATTCTTTCAGCAATCGAGAGTATTAATATACAAAATCTGTTCAACTTTCCTAACACACTAAGAAATAGAATATCATTAAAAATTAAATCTTACATATTTCATAATTCTATGCATTTAATAAGGATCATAATTTTGTAGTAATATTTATAGAAAGCTATTGATCCTGTTTTGCTTCAAACTGACTATGTGGTATTTTAAGACAGTAATTAGATACGGCATAAATAATTTCACAAACCTAGAAGATATTGTAAACTGGTCATTGGCTCTTAAAAAGGAAGCATGCAAATGAAGATATTTTACTTCTAGACACAAAGGGACTGCTCTAGAAATATTCCACACCCCATTCCCCAACTAAGAGAGAGAGGAGGAAATCACTGGAAAAATAAAACCTTTCCCAGAGCTGAAGAGAAAATCAAATCTTAAAATTAAAGGGTCCAACATATTCTCAGAGGGGTTAATAAATGATCCACACATGGACTTATCTACATGTGATTCTGGAAAAGCAGGATAAAGAGACTGTATTAAAATGGGAGATGGCGGGGGGCGGTTTGGGGAGGTAAAAGGGGATAATCTGTCTGTGAAGGTTCCACTTACCAGAAGAAAGAAGTTTCCTACAGCAATCGGAAAAACCACTTAAGGCTGCCAAATGGAGGGGGAACATTCCATGTATGCCACGCCTAAAGTGAACAGGACAGTGTCCTCATCACAATGCAATCACTTAAATAAAGTAAGAAGAAACTATTCAATACTTAACTTATCCAGCTACTCTCCTCTTAGAGCAGGCCTTTTCCACCTCAGCACTACTGTCACTGTGGATTTTCTGTGGGGCTGGGGGCTGGGTTATCCTGTGCCTGTAGAGGCCACCAGCGCCCCCGGTCTCTACCCACACTGCATGACAGTAACACTCTCCTCCCCAGATGATGACAACCAAAAGGTCTCTAGACATTTGCCTCAGGAGCAAAACCCATTCCCCCTGCCCCGATGTTGAGAATCATTACCACAAGGCAAAATGTTTAAGAATGTTCACTGCAGTAACTTTTGTAATAGTAAAAACTTGGAAGCAACTTGTGTTTGTAAATGAGAATGAATAAATTGTGAAATCTTTACAACAGAATTAAATTTTATAAAATGAATGAACTAGAGTTACATATAGAGACGAGGAAAAAAAGCCCAAATTTGTATCTACATGGCTAAACCAACAACTTCATGTAAAAAAAAAAAAAGTTTAAAAAAGTGTACAGTAGCATACCATTTACAGAAAGTTTAATAGAAGATTTAAAACATGTTAATAAACATATAAAAAGGTAATAAAAATTTAAAAACATACATATAAGAATGATAAACATCAATTTAAAAGTAGGGTGTTTCTTTCTGCAGAGCATGCAAGAGAATCCATCTTTCAAACAAAATCTTACATGGAAACTTTAATATGTTACTCATAATCTAGAAAGAACTGGGGTAAAAAAATATAAAAATACCCTATGCTGGTTTACCAATGAAATCACATTAAACATTCTATTCTATTACATCGCCAATACAAAGAGGAAAAAGCTCAAGCAATTAGTACTACATTGAGGACAAAATCCACGTTTCCCTGACAAGGCATCAACACCTTGGGAAGTACTTACTTTGCAGTGTCAGCACCACTTGTAATTAGAGTGTTGATTAGCAGCTCATGGCCGTACCTCGCTGCTATGTGCAAAGGGGTGTTGCCATTCTTATCCTCACAGTCGATTACTGCTCCTGCAATAAAGGACATACTATCAGACACTGAACTATGTAACGATCAAGTCAAATCCATTACATGGAAAGTGATATAAAATGCAATTCAAGCACAAACTAATGGGTATAACAATTTAACCACAGATTTCATCCACAGCACATTTACTGGGCCAGGCACTGGGGTTACAGATTTCACACTTAAAGCAATTTTGTGAACTAAGCATAAGATTTTAACAGATTTAAAAATTACAAAAGGGTTCTGGGCGTCCAATAAGTTTGGAAACCACTGTATTTAAACAAAATCAAACACATTTCTTTAGAGTGAGACTTTCCAAAGCTTTAATGTGCACACTCTGTGTCACCAAGAAGACAGCATGCAATACTTTATGAATTATTTGATCATGAGCTTATTCCTACCCTTTCCCTGCAAAATCAGAACAGCTATTGTCTTGAGGACTACTAATAAACAGTTCCTTGGAACATGGCTTGTGAAAACACTGCTTTAATGTACCCAAAAGTTCTTTTTATTTAAAAGTTTAGCCTGCCTAGTACTAATTCAAATGCAAAAGAATACAAGTTCAGAAAATAAATGAAAATGCTAAAAATAGTTCAAGATAGTCAGAAGGGAAAAGAGAAATGCAACCGAGTTTCTTAATATATAATACAGTTTGCAGTAGAAAGGCAGAGTTTTCTATCTAGCATGTTTTAAAAAAGCCAACACTAACTGCTAGAGAAATTATATTTATAATCTAAGGGAAACAATACAAAAATAAATGAAAAACATAATTACAAAAGATACATGTAAATGGCATTTAAAATTCTTCATTATCTGATTTTCATGAGCTCTGATATCAAATGTCAAAAATGTGTACACTGCTATGACAATTCCTCAATACCATTCATTATGTGGATGCTTTTACTACACTTAAGAAAAAAAACAAACAGAAATACTTTTTTACCACTCTGGATAATGGTTTGTGATCTGGAGAATCTACCGTGGAGGGCAGTCATGTGCAGTGGGGTTTTTCCATCTTTGCTCTGAAATAAACACACACGAGATTTAAAATTCTTGTTATATCTGTAACATGTAATTGTTAGTTTTATTTTGAATATCCTCTTGCAACTTTACTCTGTAGAACTATTACTCAAGCGTTAAGTTTAACTGAAGCCTGTGGCAGTAAAACAGCTGTTTGAAATTATGAACTAATTTTTTAGTATGTATATCATAAAGCACAAATATACAGAAACCTCAATGCCCACAGTTTTAAAAAGGCCCGGAGTGGTGGGTGTGGTGGAATCTTAGTATCACTCCTATTTCAGGTGGGGGAAGTGAAGCACAAAGGATATTAATGATTCGACCAAGGTCACATCACTGGAAGTGGTACTGCCAGGATGTGCTGCCCACGGTTCAAAAATTTCACACTGCTACAATTCTTTTGTTCTAAGAAATGCTGAATCCCTCCTTGACCGAGGAAAAGTGAATGTTAGAATTAACTTCAGAAACTATAATTCACTTAAAAAACTTTATACATTATTTTGTTTATAATTATTTGTAACAAATAATGTTAGCTATTTTCCCAAATTATTTAAAATAATAAACCAGACTGGCCTTGCATCTGTGTTTGATGTACAAATTCTGAAATTCTAGAGGAATTCCAAATATGAAGAAAAACAATGCCTGAGTTAGGTGATATCTTTTATTGTGAGTTAGGTAAAGTCTTTTCTTCCCTAAAATTATTTTGTTAATCAAAACATACATGTGACCATAACAAAGGAAAGAAGTATTTGGGGTATTTTCTTTATCTGCCCAAAATTTAAAGTACATGGTGGGGTGGGAAAAGGTGTGACAGCTATCTGGGTTGACAACTGGATATATTGTGAGAAATTGTATATTTCTTGCTTTCAACCTATATACAATTGGGTTTCTGTCCTCTACAGTTAACTGATTATGGAATAAACACTTGAAGAGTGGGAAAAAAAAAAATTGGTAAGTGACACAATCAATGAGGCAGGGTTCATGATAAGCAAGGTTATGAAAAACCAGAGCTATACTGCTTTTTAAAAACCATTCATTTTACTTCTATGTAGTATTCTGTAGGACAACCAATTTAAAAAATTATAAACTGAATAATTACAAACATAAATTCACATTCCAATTCTAGTCATCCACAACCTGATCAAGGACAGAAACATCAAAATAGAGAATGGGATGGGAGGAAAAGATGAAGGAGAAAGGTGCCTTGATAAGGAGAACTTGAGGGTCAGCAAATACAATTTTGTTCTTGCAAGGCAAATGTCAAAGCCTTAACTCCTTAGTCAAACAATAATTCGATAAGCATAAATTTGACAAATACAGGAAACATAGGTGTCAGGAACGAAGACATATTCTTGAATGAATGCACATTCTTAGGCGTTGAAAACTCACTGCTATCAACAATTTTTACATAATGTCAGTTGGACGGTACCTCAGAGGTCATCAACAACTTGGGGAATGTGTTTCAATGGAACTTGGCGGTAAGATAACTGGGCAACTGCACATCAGCAGGATGTCATACGTCCTTAGACAAGATTAAAGCAACTTTTATGAAATCTATTTTTAAACCAGCATCACGGTCTGTTGTCTTCAAATCTACTTAACCACCACATCTTAGCTGTTTTGCTAAAACATTCCCTTGTCATGTGTAAAATCTACCACTGAATTTTCTAAATCATTAAGGAGGTAACTTCAAATAGGACCACTCGTCTAAGCATTATACTACAAGTGACCCTCTTGTAGAACTGGTTCTCATCTCAACATTTCAAAAGAAAATACAGACTGAAAAATAATCATAGGTACTAGAGTCAGCTACGTAGGCAATGACATGAAGCAAGTGATTAATTATCTTCAAATTATAGTAAATAGTCATGTCTAAATGGCACCGTATAAAATAGAAAGGCTAATTTTTACCCAGAGCCATATAAATTAAAAAATGCATAACAGTTAACGATATAGGTAAGCCTCTTATTCCATGATACTTAATATTTAACAAAGATAATTTTAACTACAGCCACTTTATCATAAAGGGGTCTCACAGAGACTAAAGCTACTTGATGAGATCTTTTCGTTTGAAGAATATGAAGATAATTTCAAAATTTTTATTTTGAAAAACTCTTCATTAAAAAATATTACTAGGCTTTTGAGGAAACAAGTAACAAATTTCCCACCCCCACAAGAATTCTGATATTTTTTCTAGGCACTGATTATCCAAACAGCAGGAATTCTTCAAATCAAAATAAGCAGTTTGAACTTATCAGTAAATATTTAGAAGTTATTTAAATTATTAAAAATAAAACTTTAGTTTAGCAGGTGATTTGATTGAGAACTAAAAACTTTAAATGTATATTCTTAAAAGAGACATTTTAATCAGAAAGGGGTTCTTTATGATATCTCATGCCCTTTCCTTCCATGGGTTGATATGTATAAATTTTGTCCTTTAGCTGGCAGGGGGCAATTTAGAGCAATGACCTAATTATAGATGGGCTTGCTGCTGCTACAGCTGTCAGAGTGGGTCAGTGGCATCGTTAAAGGATTTTCTAAAGTTAGAGAGGTAAGAAAATGAACTCCTTTCTCTACCAGTCTGAAAGACACTGGCTCATCACACCTACAAAAGGAGCTGAAATTTTATGCAATGAAAGCTATGAAAACATTTGAAACTTCAATGTTTTTACTAATCCTGAACGGTTCAATTTTTTTTGTGGTTTTCTTTTCTTTACACCACAAGACATGGTTTGGCAAGTGCTCAAAGAATGAATTAATAAATTAATACAGAAGCAATCAGTGAAAGCATCTTGGAAAATATAAAATGATGATTATACATTATGAAGTAGTTATGTTCAAAACTGTGGTTGCATGTGCATTTCCAAAGAATTATGCAGTAAAGGTACGTATATTTTGGCTCCAGAATTTTCACATATTTCTAAAATTCAAATGTTCACTCTTGAAAGGGAATGACCAAAAAACCAAAAAGCAACTATTCTTATATGTAAAACACTGTATCAGTCTTCTAATTTTTCTAACACTGTGAAAAATTTCAAAACAGAAAAGTTGAAAGAATATTATAGTGAACACCCATATACATACGACCTAGAGTCTACCACTAACATTTTACTATGTGAGCATTATCATACATCCATCTCTCTACCCACCCATGCAATTAAGTGATGCTTTTTTTGGGGGGGGGGGTGCCACACTGCGTGGCATGCAAGACTAGGGATCAAACCTGTGCCCCCTGCAGTGGAAGTGTGCAGTGTTAACCACTGGACCGCCAGGAAAGTCCCTAAGTGATGCTTTTTAAAGTCAGCTGCTGATATCACTACCTATTACCTCTAAACACTTTGGTATGCGTATCATTAACTAGGGTTCAGTATTTGTTTGATTTGTAACCTTCTACGGGAACATTTGCATGCAATGAGGCATATAAAAAATGTACCACCTGATGAGTTTTGACTAACACTTATTTATATAACACAAAGCTGTCAAAATACAGGACATTACCACCACAGAGAAAGTCCCCCTACACCCCCTTTTCATCAATCCCTCCTCCCAGAGGCAACAATTGTTCTCTCTTTTTCCCCCCACCCCAACTATAGAGTCTGGAACCCCATATAACTGGAATTTTGTCTGTTCTAAAACCTTATATAAATGGAAATATGAATATATTCTTGTGTAAGGCTTTCACTCAGCATAGTATTTTTAAGATTCATCTGTGTGTTATCAGTAATTCACTCCTTTTTAGTAGCTACTGATACTACGGTGAACTCCTAAATACTAGATAGGGATTCTGATATTACTTCATACCTTCATATTGACATCGGCCCCATTGCCTACTAGAAGCTCTAAACACAATGCTCCATGTGTTGATGCAGCAGCAAAGTGCAAAGGAGTAAACCCTTTTTCATTCTTTTGATTTACATTAGCACCACAGTCTATAAGTTCATTCACGACAACATCTTGTCCATTGTAGCAGGCTACATGAAGAGGTGTATTTCCATAGGCATTTGGTTCATTCATCTATTGGAAGAAAAAAATTGTCAATCTTAAAGCAGTCTTCCTAATTATCGTTGTGAGCTATTTTAGCAACACTGTGGTTGAAATCTAATTATTAAAGTGAGAAACAAACAGGGATAAATACACAGATATGGCTTATAATTTCAAACTTCTTTAAAAATAATGAACATAACAACATTTTGGTGTCAAACGATTTTGTAGCTTCAGGGAATATAACTCATATATACAATGTCTACTTCATGACAAAACTGAATGATTCCAAGAGATATTTTAGGAAAATGAAAACAAATAATATATTTTTAAAAGCATTCTAGGTAAGGGACAATCATAGAATTAATTCTAAGAATCATGAAAAATGAACACAAACTGAAAATTCTGACATATATTGAAAAACACGCATATTTTCTGCTATTTACAGTGACAAAAGATTAAAGTTGGTGATTAGTAGAAAGATTTTTAAAAAAATGACTGACATCCTTTTCTATTTAATTCATTTTTGCAACAAACTTGGGCTTTAGATATTTTCCAGCCTACATACTGACATTTTACCAAAATGAATATGCTCAAAAAATATAGTCAACACTGAGAAATAATTCATGTAAATGAAGTTTCTTTATCTTTCTCTTTCTTAAAAAATATATTGGATGAATATTTTAAAGTTTACATAACTTTTCTGTGGTAAAGAATTTTACTTTCGCTCCTGTCTTCTGGGAGGTAATCTATGGCACACCTGACAGCTGTGTCCTTGTCCAGGGTGGGAGCTGGCTACCCTGGACCTGAGAGTAGGATCAGGCACAGCGGGTCTTTAGCGCAGGGCCAACCACAGCACATAAACCAACCATGTGATGGAGGGGAGGGGCTTTGGGTCTGTTGGTATCAGTGGACTTGGAGACTGAAATCAACCATATGAGCAATTTTGATCAATCAATCATGCCTATGTAGTGGAGGCCCAATAAAACTCTGAAAACAAAGCTCAGGAGGGCTTCTCTGGTTAGCAATACTATGTGCATATGTCACGTTCTGATGCTGGGAGAGTAAGGAGTCCTAACTCTGTAAGGAGAGGCCCATGGAAGCTTTGTGTTTAGGATACTCTTAGACTCTGCCTTGTGTGTCTCTTCCTCTGGCTGATGTTAATTTGTATCTTTTCTGCCTAATAAACCATAACAGTGAGTATAATAGCTTTCAGTGAGTTTCTGGAGTCCTTCTAGTGAATCATCAAAACTGAAGTCAGTCCTGTGTGGAGAATGTGCCCTCTAACCTTGTGGTTGGCCCCAACTTATCACAACTCTATTTAACATTTTCTTTTCTCAGATCTCCGGTAACAGAAATTAGAGGAAGTGAAAATGCAACACTTAACTTTAGTCAAGTTATCTAGATTTCATCACCAAAAGGTGGCGGACACAGAAAAGATTCTCCCTCGGAACTTCTTCCAAAACTTTGAGAGATTAAATTTATTGTTTTAAGTCACTCACTTCAGCTCTAGGAAACTAAGTCATGCAACTGGAGGCCACATGTCACTAAACGGCTCTAAGTCTGACCACTTTTTCTGAAGAACACTCTCACCAGAGTTTATAATTTTGCTGTCAATAACATAAGCTTTAAAAATTGCACCAGAATGGACTTGAGACAGTGATCAGAAACAAGGCTATCTCATTTATCTAGATCAAGGGTCTCTTAAGGCATTATGTCACTCTGTTGAAACAGAGCTATAGGAAGTGCTGAGTTGAAATAAAACTTTCATCTGTTTGTACTCTACAAGCTTCTACCTAACAATGTGTTTGAATTTTTGATCCCTACATTTTCAATAACTAAGTGCCTCACAAAGTCCTTAAATTAAATTAATAGGCTATCCAGCTCCACAGTTCTGTCACGTATTCTTTGTCCAACCAGATTACCACCTATCTTTCTGTCTTTGCAGCTGATCTAAATTACCTCCCTCTCTCCTTCTACTTGGCTGCTTTTCATCTGTGTTTTTTTTAAATTTATTTATTTATTTATTTATTTTTGGCCGTGTTGGGTCTTCGTTTCTGTGCGAGGGCTTTCTCCAGTTGCGGCAAGTGGGGGCCACTCTTCATCGCGGTGCGCGGGCCTCTCACTATCGCAGCCTCTCCCACTGCGGAGCACAGGCTCCAGACGCGCAGGCTCAGTAGTTGTGGCTCACGGGCACAGTTGCTCCGCGGCATGTGGGATCTTCCCAGACCAGGGCTCGAACCCGTGTCCCCTGCATTGGCAGGCAGATTCTTAACCACTACGCCACCAGGGAAGCCCCTCATCTGTGTTTTAAAGACCACATGAGTTTGTCAGAACTGTGCCTTAAGGATGGACTGTGGGAGCTCCAGGTATTCTTAGCTATCCCAATTCCGTAATCAAATATATTCAGATGAAGGAGCAACCCCTCTGAACCAAACAGATCATACAGTAAGGAACACTTGCAGCTAATGGGCCAGAAGCCTCTAGTTTTCCTGCCTACCTCTGGCCAATATCCTGTAATGTGAACAGCTACAGTCATTTAAAGGAAATATTAGACAAACTGGGCAAATAATACTAACAATAACCCAGTCACTTAGGAAAATAATCCAAATATGTCTGATCTGCTGGTTTCCATAGCTGAAATGAAGCTACAGGGCCTAGAATGTGATGGAAAAGAAAAACTTCTGTCAATCAACCATTCACCTTTGGAATATATTTTACCTCTTAATACATTTGACTAACTTCATAACTTGGTCAGACATCAGTGCACTGTGTATTATGTAAAGGACTATAAACATAAAACTATTAAAAGACAAAAATGTTATTGTTAAGAAATCATCTTTTAAATTTGAAATAACTTCTGCCAACAACAAAATCACAAACACACAAAATGCTCCATTCTTCTGTACTGCTTAGTCTGTACACCTACATCAACCCCAAGATCAAGAAGGTACTTGACTACACTGATCATCCCGCTAGAGGCTGCTGCGTGGAGAGGTGTATAAGACTTCTTGTCCTTGCATGTCACTTCAGCTCCGTGTGCCACAAGTAATTTCACTACTTCAATGTGACCTGAAAATGTGTTTATGAAGAAAAAACAAGATGAGTGTATGGAAAATATGAAATACAATCCTGAATATCTTTAAAGACAGGTAAAAATACAATACAAATTAACTAGATAATGCATGACAAGTCACCAATTAATCACATTATAACCAGAGAGAGGATAGAAGAAAAAAATAGGAATTCAGGATAATTTTGATAAATGCTGATAGAGGTAACTAATAATTGAAAGTAATACATTTATTTATTTTATCCAATGATAACCCTGCAATCTTCCTTTTACCTAGATCTTGTTGTTTCCAAGGTTGTTTTAATACATTCTCCAGTTCTTAAGTTAGCTTTTCATGTCTAATGTAAGACATTAGTTTACGTTGTGGAATCTTCTTCTACGTGGAAATCTAGGAGTGACTTGGGCTTATTTCTTAAAAATGTCAGGTCTTTAGAACACGCAGCTAAAAACTTCTTTTTCCTTATTATTTCCACCAGATGCCTTAACAACCTTGTATCAATCAGGATAGGCTAGGTCAGCAGTCCCCAACCTTTTTGGCAACAGGGACCGGTTTCATGGGAGACAGTTTTTCCACGCGGCGGGGGTGGGGCGGGAATGGTTCAGGCGGTAATGTGAGTGATGGGGGGGATGGTTCAGCGCTATGGGGGGGATGCGGAGCAGCAGATGGAACTTGGCTGGCTCGCCTGCCACTCATCTTCCGCTGTGCCGCCCGGTTCTGGGGGATGGGGACCCCTGGGCTAGGTTATACGTGCTGCGGTTAACAACCAACTCCCAAATCTCAGTGGCTTAAACAATTAGTGTTTTATTTCTCATTAGCATTATGATAGCTTGGCCAGAGGGCTCTGCTCAGTCACGCAAGGATCCAGATTCATGGAGCTGACACACCATTTGAAGGCAGCTTGGTCACTGTGCCAGGAAGGGGAACAGACTACAGTCTCACACCAGCAATTAAATGCTCTGGTCCACAGGGGATGCTACTTTCATTAGTCAGAACTAGTCTCAGGCCCCACCCAACCACATAAGGAGGCCAGGAAGGGGGACATGTAACTGGAAGGTGGGAGAACCACTGTTCTCCTTTCTTATCTCCTCACTTCTTGTCACATTAGATTATACAGTGCTTTCTCCTCCTCCCAAAAGCCTTTCCACCTCTGTGCCTTTGTTCATGGGACTGATTCCTACGTTGTACGGAATGTTCTGCTTGGTCGTTTCTTTCTAACCGTTGTTACTAATCCTCAAAGAAGGTCATGTCAGTTCCTATCTTCCCTAGAAGTCTAAGGCTTCTAGTTGCCTAGCATTATGTGGTCAAAAGCACAATGTACCTGTAAATACTATCTAATAAGCATACATAATAATACTTTGTGATGTATCTTAAACTTGAATCATTATTTAACAAACTCTTTAATTACTTTTATGTATTAAGTTCCCAAATATATATATCCTTAAAGACAAATATCATAGGCTCTTATGTTCTACTTCTTGGTGTATTTCAAACAAAATAGGTACCTAATAAATATGTTACATTAAACGAGTTGCTAATGATGCCATTTTTAATACCTCTCATAGGGAAGGAGTATATAAAGTAAATAACTATAAAAACGAGACTTTCAAACATAGTACCTTGCCCCCTTGAAAAAAGGAGTCTATAAGATGCATAAAGAATCAAGTAGATATAGTTGTTCATATATATAAATTATCAATTAAAGAGGATACATTCAGCTATTTTTTTCCCCATTTCAGTATGAAAAATATCTACTATACCTTTAGGAAAAAATCAAAAGAATATCTGTCAAATCATTAGGTGCCAAATTAAATGTGACTATCATATAAGGGCACTAACTGGTACAAAAGATCTCTCATTACACATTACTCTCTGATCTATGGCTCTAGAAAGACAACTACTTGGGTTTACTGTAATGTATTAAAAACCAGGACTTATAATGCCCAGGAGGCTCACACATAAATATAGCTTTTTTAAACCGGGCAAATGCATATTATTCACTAAATATGCCAAAAAGAAACAAATTCTCCTGATTTTTAAGACTAGAAGGCCCATTATACAAACAGAATGGAAAAACTATCCAAAACCAACACATCATTCTAAGTAAATGATTTAGATCATATTAATTATGTAGATTCCAGGAAGTGTGAACTTTTCCTGAGACCCATAAAGCCCTGTTTTTAAAAGGTGCCATGCATAGGGAAATTTACAATCTTAGAATTGACAAATACTTGTTTAAGCACATTTCTGAAATATGTATAAATTCCTTTAATGGACCACTGAAAACATGAAGAAGGGGCCTTTCCATAGCCAGTTTGGGGTGACCTATTTAAAAGAAAAAAGGGAAGAAAGTTCTAGAGTGAAATAAATGATTTTGTTCTAGCGAGGCGGAACCTAGCCAGAATACGTATGTGTTTTCCTTATCAATTTATAGAACGATGCTACCAAGGAGACTAGATTTCATTCAATTCATCTGGGTGTATTTTTAGAAGACAGCATCCAGCAGACATGCGTGGCATACATAATTCTGTAGTCAATAACTCCTTTAAAAAAATTATATCCATGCAATGTGAATTTGATAAATGTAATCATTATCCGTCAGGAATCTGGAAAATTCCCTACATTTTTCTTTTGTTCATGAATGTATTAATAAAAGTAAAATGAGCTATGCTCACAAGTTTTTATGGAAAGGAAAGTAAGAAGAAAAAACACCATTTCACATCAACTCAAATTATGCTTTGCTTTAAGAAGAAATAATGTAATGAGTTGCTTGTCAAGGTAATTAATATTTATTTAGTACCCTCTATGTCAAAGTCATCACAGTAAGGTACTTTGAGGCAAAAAGTGACTGGGTATTGCTAAAAGCACTGAAGGCAACAGAAAAGATGAATGAGTAAATGAATTTTTTTTTAAACAGATCTTTATTGGAGTATAATTGCTTCACAACACTGTGTTAGTTTCTGTTGCACAACAAAGCGAATCAGCCATATGCATACACATGTTCCCGCATCCCCTCCCTCTTGAGCCTCCTCCCATCCTCCCTATCCCACCCCTCTAGGTCATCGCAAAGCACCGAGCCGATCTCCCTGTGCTATGCTGCTGCTTCCCACCAGCCAGCTATTTTACATTCGGTAGTGTATGTATGTCGATGCTACTCTCACCTAGCCCCAGCTTTGCCCTCCCACCCCATGTCCTCAAGTCCATTCTCTATGTCTACCTCTTTATTCCTGCCCTGCAACTAGGTTCATCAGTACCAGTAAACAGATTCTTCAATGAAGGTTCATGGTAGGAGCAAACACAGGGTAGGGAGGGAAAAATGATCAGTTCATTTGGGGACAGAGGTGGGGCTGGGGAACATAAACAGAGGATTCAATCATAGCATAAGGATAAGAGGTAGAACCTAACAGAAAAGTAAGGGTAGCCTCAACCAGGGGACAGAAGGTCAGGGCAAATACAGCAGCCTGTGAGAAATAAATTACAAGAAGACATGTAATGCAATAATGTAATGTCTCTTAGGCTAATATTGTTAGATTCTCTAGAGGTGTCAATGACCTGGACTTAAGGCCTGTCTAATAGACCAGGCAATAACTCCCTACTTTCATATATTTAGCTCCTTTTTAATCCTGAACACCTAAAACAACTGAATGGTTTTAGAAACTGTGTGTCAATACTCCTCTTTTTCCAAGCTTAAAGGAAGGAAGAGACAGGGAAAGGAAAATTATGAATCTCTGAATGTTTATACTCAAAAATTAAATGGACTATGAGGTCCAAGAAATACAGAATATCTTTTACAATCCACAATCAGCCTGAAAAATGACATTTAGTAGATCAAGGAAAACAAAGCCATCCAAGGGCCCCTGAGATACACACACCCAGCTACTCTGGGAGCTCAATTAGAGGCAACCCACAAAATTCCTTGGCCTTCAATTTTATGAAAACAGCTGTTTAGCCAAGTTTAATTCTTTGGAGATAAAAGGCCTGACACCCTCTGCTTAATGTGTGAACCTTTTAATATAAGGTATATAGTTTAAAACCACAGACTATCTGTTCCTGAACTGTCAAGAATAAGCTACTCCAGAATATTCAGAAAAATCCCCAAGACTTAAAATACAGAAAACCTACAGGCTGCGAGGAGGGCACTTTAGGACACCACAGGAGACTTGCTTCTGGATGTTTTACCTTCAATTGATAGAAGAAAAGTGCCCATGACATAACTAGAGGCACAAACCTTTGGTGTGAGAGAAACACCAAGAGCCCAAGAGTTATTTCCATGATGGGCAAAGGATTTTCCTGGACCTTGGGGTTACTGTCAACTGCTCTGAGTTCATTTGGTTTCTTACATTTTTGTATTTTATACAATTTTATATAGTTTTTAAAATTAATAATCTTCTATCAACCTTCGAATTTTAAGTGAGAGCTAGGAAAAGACAAGAGCAAAGGCAGGGAGTAGTGAGGATAAGCTATGCCTGTGAGAAGAGGGGCCAGACTGTCTTTGTAGTCAGTATGAGAGGCACAAGGGAATGAGACCAGCACTACATGGCAGGTCCGTCAGTCCATGTAATTTTTCCTAAGTCAGAGGAGCAAGAACAGCAGAAGCAGAATGGACTGCTGGGAGGAAAAGAAAAAGCCCTGAGCTCCATGGCTGCAAAGCAAGGAGTTCTTCAGCTCTATTGTAAGACGCCCCACCCACGGCTTCCTTCCAGAGGCACAGCCTAGCCCTACGGGACTTGCAAGCTTTGCGGCAGGTTGAGATCCACTTCGACCTGCGTGGTCTTAGCGTCCGCAGGCCAGCATCTCTGCTCTGTTCTTTCTGTGCGTTTTAAAGTATCCTGAGGAAGGCTGACCTTTCTCCTCCCTGGCTGTCCCAGTTACCTCAAAAACCCATTAATGCTTTCGTTAGTGCTCTGCTCGTGGAGTTGCGTAGGTTTTAAGCAGTCTGCCCCAGGACCATTTTCCCATGAGCTCTGTTAGTTTCAGACTGCAACTGTGCAGATCCTAAGACTTTCCAAGAATCTTTTTTTTTTCTTTGTTTGGTCGCACTGCGCAGCTTGTGGGATATTGGTTCCCCGACCAGGGATGGAACCCACACCCTCGGCAGTGAAAGCGTGAAGTCCTAACCACTGGACTGCCAGGGAATTCCCTTAAGATGTTAAAAGCAGAAAAGCTGATATCTAAACCTCAGTTTCTTACTGTGAAATTACTGTGGTAGAAATCAAACGTGATATGCCTATTTAACCCAGTGCTTGGCACAAGATAACAGGCTTCTTAATACATCTTCACAACTTCTACCTTAATATTCCCATACAAACAAGGATGGGTTCAGGATGGGTATGAGAATGGGCTTTTAGTAAACACCAATCTAAACTCTGTATCCCAAGCTTGTGTCTAGGACATCTCTCCCTTTAAAAGTAAACAGAATTAATTTTAAACAGCTTTCAGGAGAACTGGACCTAATGTACTCCTGTCCTGGCAAACCTCTCCCGACTGCCAGGCTGGTTACACTTGGGCAGCAAACTCAGATATGGTGCAACTTCTCACTATCCTAAAAGACATGTTATACCAAATGCAAGAACGAAATGTCCAACTTTTCCTTAATACTTAATGTCAAAAAATAAATTTAAAAAACACATACCCATATACGCTGCCCAGTGGATAGCACGTCTATCTTTCTTGTCAAAAGCATTAATATTGGCACCTCTAGACAAGAGTAGTTTGACCATCTGGAATAAAAATAAACACAGTTTCATCAACATTCAGAAGCAGAACTGTTCATGAATATCCATCGTGAAGACTACTCATCTCAAGCTCTCTGGCACCGAATTTCTGCATTTGTAGAAAGGAAAGACGAGACTATATACTGAAGATGCTTTAACATAATTTAATAAACAACAGGACAATATACGAAAAAAGGTTTCACTATGGTGGTTACTGAAGTCAGGCATCAGTATCTTTTTAAAGATGCCACTTTGTGTCCTGGTATTTTATGAACAACTAAGCACAAATCTGGAAAGTCTAAAGGGAGAGTATTTAACAACAGGTTTTATTCCTTTTTGTAGCCCAAAGTGTTATTAAAATTCAAAGTGCATTCTGATCCCAGAAATGTCTTAAATTTAATTCAAACACAGATGCAGTGTCCGTAATATGATTAGACCTGAAGGTCACTGCACAGTCTACTTACCTCATAATGTACCAAAAAAAGTCATTCCCATTATGTCCAAGCATATTTACAATAGTTTCCCCATTAGAAAGGGCATTCCAGATGTCAAAAAGGGACTCATCTAGTGACCTGAACTGCAGTAAAGACAAGAATTCTTTATGTTGCAAAAGCCGAGAAGAACAGTGAAAACAGCACTGCAGCGACTAGCCCTCAGCCATGGAATCTTGGGAATGTCACTTTACCTCTTTTTTTTAAAAAAACTGAAGTATAGTTGATTTACAATGTTTCAGGTACATAGCAAAGTGATTCAGTTTTACAATGTTTCAGGTACATAGCAAAGTGATTCAGTTTTACAATGTTTCAGGTACATAGCAAAGTGATTCAGTTTTATATATACATATATTTCTTCCAGATTCTTTTCTACTACAGGAAAAGAATTGATATTGAATATAGTTCCCTCTGCTATACAGTAGGACCAACCATTTTTACCTCTTTGAGTTTCTGTGTCTGCAACAAAAATGAAGGACTGGACAAGCTGCCCTCAAAGGTTCTTCTAACTCTGAGTCTCATTCTTTCCTAAGTCTACCATGTACATACATAAACCCCACTCTTTGCTATGGCACACCTAACATTAACCAATGCTCCTTGTATAAGATAACTAAATACTAATTTTCTTAAATTGTTTTCTTTTGATGCTCTGTCATCAAAGAATTCTTGACTAAATGTTCAAAATAAACTATAAGAAAATGTTTTCTACACTCCACCTTCCTTTGCTACCATCTTTCTGGGAGAACAATGAAACTCTTCCGCCTTCCTAGACATTCTTTCCTGCAATGACAGAACATACTTTTCACATTGTGTCACAGTTGGCAGTGTTGTCCTTTGTCTCCCCAGGCTGACCATGAAATTCAAGTGCAGGGGCTGTATCTGATAAATAAATTTCTAAATTTGAGAAAGTTATATCATGAATTATCATGAAAAGAAGTCTGAGGGTTTGAAAAAGGCAAAATTAGATAAAAATGAGCAAAATAGGCAAGTTCATTAATAATGGGGGGGGGGCACACACGCAGGGAGAGAGAATCACTGTCTAACTGAATACCACTTACCTCCCCGTGTCCACTGAAAGCTGCATGATGCAGTGCAGTTCTCCCTGCTCGATCGGACACATTTACATTACTCAGCAGCGGGACCAAAGCTTCCGCACACTTTACAGCTTTATTAGCAGCCGCTATGTGTAAAGGGGTTTGCCAGTTTTTGTCTCGAGCATTAACATCTGCAGAATGCTTCAAAAGTACCTGAACTGCTTCCTAAAACATATGAAGATATACAAGACAAATGAGTTAACAGCTTTAGAAATTGTACACACATGAAGGAAATAAAATTTCTTGAGAAAATAAAAATAGTTCTGGCAGAACCTGCTATAAACAAGCCAAAAAACAAAATAGCTTGAACTAAAGGCAGTACTCAGAGCCATGCAAGATACATCAAAATAAAACATTCTCTTTCTCTATCCTCCAATTAAAGGCACAACAATCAGTCTCTATCAAAATGTACAAGAAATACTGACAAATATTCGTCAAAAACATTCATTACTAATCTTGCTTTTCTAGATGGTGAGATACAATTAATTTATACTTTCAAAGCTTTAAAAAGTAGATTTATCACTTTGCCATTAAATATATAAAAATTTAAACATACTATTTCCCAAAGTATTCCACATGCTGTATTTTACAAAATGAAAAATCACTAGGATCTAATTCATTAGAGAGAGAGAGTGAAAGAGAGGGAGGGAGGGAGGGAGGGAAGAAGTCTTTGTTGTGATGCTACCTGGTGGGAAAGTTGGTGTTAACAAGGCAAATTAAGAGTTTACTATTCAAAGGGATTGGTCTCCCAGAAGCACAAGAAAAACGTCACAAAACATCCATAAACTGGACTCATGGCAAAATCGAAAGCAATCCAGTATGCCATCAATATTAAGCAATATAATCAGAACTAAACGTAGCAGAATTTTTTCCTTACAGTGATAATCCTATTTTTGGCAGATGAACAACAAACTACATATGAAATGAAAAGGACCAGAACCAAATCACCTCAGTTCTGTCATTTACAAGGTATAATTATTCAAGTCTAGTAAAACTGACCCTTGGTTTTCTTATCAGTAAAGAGGGGAAAGAGCACCTGTCCATCACTCATCTCAAGTCTGCTATGAAGCAAAAAAACCTAACGTACATAAGACTGTTCAAAAGACTAAAATAACTGTAACTATGCAAAGTAGCAAGGAAGACCAAGCAAAATACTATTATTCATGATTTGCACATAGCCTTTGAAATAAAAAGTAATCAGAACTGCTGAAATATGGGAACCAGCACAAGGCTGGCAAAAGACTGGAGAGACGCCCATCAATCTATCGACCTGCTGAGTAGCTAAGTAAAGACATATGGAGGCTTGCCCTGTGACCTCACAATTCCAATCCAGCTATTTACCCAAGAGAAATTTTAACAAGACCCATCTAAGAATGTTTTTATTTATTTATTTTTTTATTTTATTTATTCATAAGAGCCAAAAACAAGAAATGTAAATGTCCACCTATAGCAAAATAGATAAACTGTTGTACATCCATACAGGAAACACTACTCGGCAATAAAAAGAAATGAACCACTAATGTACACAACAATATGACTAATCTCAAAAGAAGTCAAGACATAGGAGTACATATTGTATGATTCCATTTTTATAAAATTCTAGAACAGGCAATTGAGAGGTGCCTCTGGGGACAGGAGGGACTGACTGAAAAGGGACATGAGGGAACTTGCTGGAGTGATGGAATCTTCTAAATCTAGACTGGGAGAAAGGTTACATGGGTGTATACATTTGCCAAAACTCAACACTATACACTTAAAGTCTGTGCATTTTACTGTAAACTATATTTCAATTAAGAAAAAGGAACATAGGGGAAAAGATACACAGAGGAATATGTACTCAGAATCATGGAGAACAAAGTACAAACACTGTCAGGATTCTCAATCTTCATCCTCAAGAAGGGTATTTTGTGACTTAGGGAGTAACACTAATACCATCCTGGGAAATAGATGTACTAGAAAATAATTAAAAACAAAATGAAGACTTTATAATTGGATAAATTGGGCAAATACAGCATACTATAGATGCCAGGCTTGTCTTAATTATTTCCAACTGGAATTCACAATGCATACCTTTAAGTTTCTGAAAAGTGTGTGGAATACTTATGTTCCATCAGCAAGAACAGAAAAATCAAAGCTATACTTTTGTTTCACAGAAAAACAAGAATAAATCCAGTTTATGGTTGAGGGTGGGTAAGATGGCACCTAAAGAAGGCTGTAAACACAACGACTAAGACTGTTTGAACCCTGGGTCCACTGCTGGGGACGCTTAATTGTGTACCCCACAACTCATGTTGAAGCCCTAACCACCCCCCACCACAAAGCGGTAAAGTTAAATGAGATGATAAGGGAGAGACCCTAACCTGATCAGACTGATGGCCTTCTAAGACGAGGAAGAGGGAGAGAGAGAGAGATTCCCCCCTCCCCCACCAAATGTGAGGACACAGTGAGAGGGCAGCCATCTGCAAGCCAGGAAGAGAGTCCTCATCAGAAACTGACCCTGCTGGACCTTCATCTGAGACTTCTAGCCTCCAGACTGTGAGAAAAAACATTTCTGTTGTTTAAGCCACCCAGTCTATGGTATTTTGTTTGGCAGCCGAGCTGACTAATACATCCATCATTTACTACTCAGAATAATATACGTCAGTGCCATATCACAATAGCAGTGATCTTTGAAAATTCAGAGAAAACTAAAGAACTCTCTAAAGACAGGAGATTCAAAAACAAAAACAATTTTTTTAAAGGGTAAATTTCTGGATATTACAAACCAATGAGCCTGATGTCTTACCCTAGTAAAATTCTAGATTTTATTAGCAACACATTACAAGCATTTAGAAAAAAAATGTAGGGATAACCAAGGATATACACAGTTTTACTAATGACAAAATTACCAGAGTAACCTTGATCCCAATTTTTCCATTATTAGAGGGTATGCATGTGTAAGAAATGCTGCAGGTGTGCCTTGACTTCAGACAAGTAATATCCTATGACACAGATTTAAATAAGATTAAGAAATATGGGGGTGGGGTGATAACAAAAGGTTAAATAATTATATCCAAAGAGTATTCATAGCTTAGGGTCAGGCACAGGGAAAAGAAGGGTTAACGCATTCCAAATGAACACAATGTTTGGGTGAACCACTAATATCTCACATGATAATATATTTTAAACTCAGTTATCTTGATAGAACTAAAATGTTAATTCCTGGAGTTAGGTTAAAAAAATAAATGCATATCCTTCAGAGGATCCAGTGTGATGTGGATGGATAGACAGATAGATAAATAAATAAATAACCCCCCCACACACAGACACAAAGCCCTAATACTCAGAAATTGATTTATTCAGAAGAACACTCAGCATGTATGGAGAGCTGGATTGTATGCTACACTTCAAGACTGACAGTCACAAACCAGTGGTGGAGAAAAGATGAGGCAGCCAGGCAATATGACCAGGTGCATGGAAACCATGTCACGGAAGGAGAGCTGAGGAACTTGGTATAGTTAACCCGAAGCAGTCTTTCTAAAGCCAAGTTCAGTGAGGGAATTAAGCCTTAAGACATCCACTGTCTGTGAGGAGTTAACTTCCTTACTATGCATCTTCAGTGACGCTAGTCATCTCTGTCCTTGGGAGAAGTGAGAAAATAGTCACTCTAATCATCTTCTGTAGAGCTTACTTCTCTCATGGCATCTCAAAAACATAAATCAAAAGCTACCTAAAATTTTGCCTTTTTATATACCCCTTTGTGGTTATGTTTTCTATTAAATGAAGTAAGTAATGTAAGTATAGCTCTCTTTTGCTCTTAGGATATGATAGGAATAATTAAAAGAACACCAGTGAAACTGATCACCTTGACTAGGTTTCCTAGCAGTTTCCCTAATCATGGCATTTTCCTTTTAAAAGAAAAATAATCCTTAGGGCTCAAGGTTTACAGAAGTTATATTTTTATGGAATGGTTACATTTTATAGCTGTTTCCCATAATCCTGCAGAAGAGTAGTAATACTACATACCCTAGTAGTGTTTAGGATGAAAATCCTAAACTTTTTTTAGGTTGAAAAGCTTAAACTTAAACTTATTAGGATCTGTTGCTTTCTAACCTACAGCTTGCCCTTAAGTTCAAGCCACGTACATAGTTATAAAAAATCAGCAGTTAGGTCTCCGGGTGGAACCTACAATCTGCCTTTAACATTAATTATTTTTTTAAAGAATCTTTGGCCTGTTTTACAATCTCTACAAATATACAAAGTGATGATTTAATGTGACAAAACTCCACTAAATTTAATAGTCATATTTCCAAGAGTCATACCAAAAATAGGTAAGTATGACTAATTTATCAATAGGTTGCCATGATGGCAACGTTTATCTTCCTTAACTGCCTTTATTTAAAGAAACTTCACTACAAGAGGGCTAACCACAAACTTAAAAACATTACCATGAATTTCAGAGTTCAAAGTATTTTGGATAACAGGTCTTAGTTTTCAGAATTCCCAGATTCGCCCAAGATCACACAGCTAGAAAGTGGCAGGTGATATCTGAAGCCAGTGTCTCCCGATCCAAGTCCCACAGTTCACCAGCTGTAGCCACCAAGGAAGGACCACCGTCCCCTCCCTCCTCCTCCCATCCAGAGGCTTATGGTCAACAGACCGCCTCTGTCACACCGCAGCATTTTCAGTCCCTTCCAGCCACCTTCTCCTCCACTCCTCTTCACTCACCCAACTCTCGTTTTGGGTTCAAGGTGTACTTCGCAATGAGGAATACAAAGAAGAATGAACAGACAGGAGCGCCCCCAGTTTCTCCTGGGGAAACACCCTCCCAAGGCATGTGTCCCCCTTCTCTCTCCAGAACTATCTGGCCCCACGATGGGCAGAAGGAGCAGTAGCCACCCTCTCTCGTCTCTCACAATTTGAATAACTGAAGAAAACATTAATTTATACAGTCCCACCCTTTTATATTTTAAATTATTTAAAAAATGTTTTCAACTATCGTAAGATAGGTAAAAGGGGTGCTTTGGGCACAATGCATTTGTATAAAGTACCCAATCCATTTTAGAAAGGCAGTAAAATGACAGAAAAAAAGAGGGTCCAGGTATTTGTGTCATCTCTGCTACTCAACAGCTGAGTGGTTTCTGGCAAATTATTAACTACACAGTTCCTTAAAATATCTATCCTACAAGGATGTTATGAGGACTAGAAGATATGACAAGTATAAAAATGAACTTTCTCCCAAAATGTCAGTTATCTTGAAGGTCAAACGACACACAGGATTATAAATAAAAAGGAATTGTTCTTCCTCATAAGACACCTAACATATTTTAAGATTGTATTTAGAACTGGCAACATGTGAGATCAAGTAATGTTTCTGAAACTAATTTCAGTGTTCACCTAAACAATCTTTATTTAGTCATTACACACTGCTGAGATTATTTCTTCAGCACAACCAGCAGAACCTCTGCAACACGTCTATTGGGCTATTGTGAACCAGTCAGCAGAGAAAAGCCTTAAGGAGGAATTTGTAAGATAGAAAAACAACTGCTCTCTTGTAAGAAGTACAGAAGGAGGGTTTTCTATTCTCTGCCACTTCAGACTCTCCAAGAGGCCTTAGTCACAAAAGGAAAATGGAACAATTAACTTGGTTTGAACAAATTCCAAAGTAAAGTGACCAGTCTAAGTATTTTCAGTTGCTTTTTCCTTTTTTGAAAATACAGTATTTGAATATGGACTCATAGGCAGGCCTACTTAATGATTTTATATACAAAATATTTACTAAGAGAAATTTCATACCTCACTACAAGATGCAACTGCTCTGTGTAAAGGTGTCAACCATTTGTTGTCTTTGGCATTAACTCTAGCTCCTGCAACAAGAAGAAAAAAATAGATTGAAATATTTTGCATAAAATATTTTAAATAAATGTCCTGAAAATACTAGTTATATATAGTCCAAATTGGATAACTAACAATTGAAAATGTAGTACTTCATTTTTATACTTTCTGCTAATAAATCACCCTTAAAATACAAAACAAAACTATCCTTTTTAATTGATATAATTATCCAGTAAGGTATTAGCTCTTTTTATTAAAAATCAAAGAAACATCATTTTATATATAGTCTAGAAAAGCCACCTTTATACAGAGCATATCCAAAATGAAAATCAGATCCCAATGTAGAATGTGTGTTAAAAACCTCAAATACTTAAATACATGAATAAGAATACTAAGACATAAAACGTAGACCATTACAAAGTCTTCATTATAATTCTTTACTAGTGAATGTATCATGTTATAATGCAATATAGTAATATCAAAATAGTTCTCCAGTAATGATTAAAAATGCTTTAGTACTATAAAGTTATTTTATAAATGGATACAATGGCTATAACCTTAGGGGAAAATATTGAGAAAGGAAATGAACCAACCCACATGTCTTTCCATGTTATACCTAAAGTTCTAAAGTAGTAATAATTAAAACAAATCAACTATGTATTTTTTGTTTAAAAATTAAGTCAATGGACACAAATTTTCCTTAACAGAATGGATATACCATATAGTAAGACAATAAGTGTATTATGTAATTTGAGGGGGAAAAAAATCTATCACCTATGTAAAATCCACTGATTTGGTGCTTAAATCCCCACCAAACAGAAGCAGCACACCGTGGGATCCCTCTACACAGAGAGAAACAACCTTGACTCTCAGGACTAGAGGAACTTGCAACAGGTCCTGCACTATGAGCAATCCTAGATTTACATCTAGAATCATAACTAGCTAAGTGAGAAGAGGCTTTAGGAACCTAGTCCAACCTCCATACTTTCTAGATGATGAAATGCTGGTACAAGCAAGCAGCTCACCGTCAGAGTCAACTACAGCAGAACCAAGGATAGAACTCAGACATCCTAATGTTTACATTCTGTTTTGAGTGTGAGGTTCTAAGTAATAATCAAGTGCAGTGACTCCAAGTTACAGCCCGAATAACCTCTAGCTATAGGCCCCTAACTAGCTGTATGATCCCTCTGAACCTACATTTCTTCATCTATAAACCAGATCCCCTAATACCTTGTTACAAAAATTAACATGGGAGTTCCCTGGTGGTCCAGTGGTTAGCACTCCGAGCTTCCAACGCAGGGGGCACGGGTTCAATCCCTGGTCAGGGAACTGAGATCTCACATGCAGCACGGCGCGGTCAAAAAACAAACAAACAAACAAACAAAAACCAACAAAAAAGATTAACATATGAACCAATGTACCTAGTACATGTAGCACAGATACATTAGAGGTAGATTTTATAAGTCTGAATGTGAGAGAAAATGAATGAAAGGCAGGTGTAGGAAATCATCCACAAGTGCAGCAGTTGAAGCTGAACTCTGTGTGGGCAGGGCCAGTGAATCACGAACCAGCAGGAGAGCTTTCAAGATTGCTTAAAGCTGTGGGAGAAAGAAAGGGAGTCAGCAAAATAAAGAACCAGCCAGAGGGACTTCCCTGGTGGCACAGTGGTTAAGAATCCGCCTGCCCATGCAGGGGACACGGGTTCGAGCCCTGGTCCGGGAAGATGCCACATGCCACGGAGCAACTCAGCCCGTGTGCCACAGCTCCTGAGCCTGCGCTCTGGAGCCCGCAAGCCACAACTACTGAGCCCGCATGCCACAACTACTGCAGCCCACGTGCCTAGAGCCCGTGCTCCGCAACAAGAGAAGCCACCGCAATGGGAAGCCTGCACACCGCAACAAAGAGTAGCCCCCGCTTGCCACAACTAGAGAAAGCCCACGTGCAGCAACGAAGACCCAACGCAGCCAATAAATAAATAAATAAAATTAAAAAACAAAAAACCCAGCCAGAGACAGTGGTACATTCATGTAATAAACATCTGAACAACTACCGGCCAGGTTCTGTGGAGACCAAAATGGTGAAAAGAGGCTTTTCTGACAACAATAAAGTCAGCATTTGTTTTGGGTAAGAGCACAAACACTTGAAATGTTCACGGGTCAGAAAGTTGGAGCCCTAGAGACAGTGAAGAGGCTCCTTCCTTCTCCCCATTTATCACTTGGAACTTCAATGGTTCTCTATAATCCCTGTACCTCTTTCTATGATTTTGTATTTATGTGCACAGTAGGAGGGCAGGTCCTGGCATTAAGGCCTGAAGGGTAGTGTCACAGACACTTAAAAGACACAAGTACCCTGGAAAGACAGAAGTAGAGAAGAATGAGGCCTGAAAATGGGCCTCCAAGGAAGGGAAGGGTCAGAAGTCTGATTCAAGGCATTAACCAACAAGGAAATAGAATGTGGCTGTCACAAAAAATGAGGATGATCTCTACGTGCTGATAAAGATCTGAGAAATAAAAAGTAAAAACAGCAATAAGTAAGAACTGTATGAATAATATTCTTTACTTTTACATAGAAAAAGGAAGAGTTAAGTATCTATATTTACATTTGCAAAAGGAAACCCTGGAGGAAAGCTAAGACATTAAGAACAGCGGTTGCCTATGTGTTTGCATTGGTGGTGGGGGGCAATGAGAACTGGATGATGTGATGGGGAACTAGGGTAGAAAGGCAACTGCGCTGTAAGCTGTATACCTTTAAAGGTGTGTATATTTTAATTCGGAAATGAAACTGAAATACTACATATTCAAAAAGTGAAATGTACTGAAGAGGAAATGAAAGGAGTGGTCATGAAAAAACACTCCAAGAATTTGGCTTCAAGTGCAAAGAAAAAATTGGAAAGCAGGAAGAGGGTGAAGATAGTCTGTCTTTCTTTTGGAAATGGGTTATCAGATATACAACTGAAGGAAGAAAATCTAATATTTATGGTGCATTTGGCAGCCCAAAGTAAAATACCCTGCTTGCTTCATTCTTCCATTTTAAGTTACAATAATTAACTAATTAATTAAATCGTCTTTCTCTTCACTTTTAATAACAAAATCAAAGTTAATTTTGTCAAAAACATGAGTGACTATAACAAATAATCCACTAGTGGCTTAACGAGAACACATCATGCTGCCCCTTGCAACTAGTAAACAACTTGATAAAAAATTTGGCTTGCTCTTTTTAAAGACTCTAAAGATACTTAACTGCAGGAAGATCAGCACAATGGGATTTTAGACATCTAATCATATCCTATCTCAGAAGACACTCATTGTGTTAAGTCATCTTTCTTCTAGTAACACTAATCAGATATTTCAATTCCTTGGAAAATAAAGGTCAAGTATGTGAGTAATGGTTGAGCTACCTCTAAGGGCACAATACAACAAATATCTCCCCTGCCCACATGGGTAAATTAGTATGTGCTTTATATATTAACAGACAAACATGGCATAGCAATGTCCATTATAAGAGCAGCAGTTGGCGGCACAATGAAAAATGGCTTAAGAACAATAAACATGGCAGTGCACATCAGACGTCCAGGCTACCAGAGCTCATCTCATGTGAGCTCTCTGAAGGTAACCAGACTTCTGTTCCACACAGAGAGCTCCAAAATTAGCTACATATTCATATACACACTACAAAGTAATTCCAGTAATGGAAAAGACATTTCCAGAGTAAAGTAACTAATCCAACAGCTGAAAACTAGCCACAAAGAAGATGAAGACAGGAAAAAGAGAAGGAGAGGGGAGGGAGAGAGAGAAGGAGATGGGGAGCGGAGAGGGAGAGAGGCGGGGATGGAGGGAGACAGAGAGGAGGAAGAGGGGGAGGGGAACAGACCTGGGGGAGGGGGAGAGAGTGGGAAAGGGGAAGATGGGGAGGGAGAGAAGGGAAGAGGGAGGGAGGGAGGGCGGGAAAAGAAAGAAATCCTATCCACTGAAAACACAAAAAAGTCTTCCTAGAGAGAAATAAAACCAAATGTAACAGCTCCAGTGGCATCATCACAGGCTCTCTACCTGGCAGAGTATAACATTTGTGATTCAAAAGGATGATCTTAAGTCACCAAGAAAAGATTAATTTCTTTACTATTTCCTAATCATTAAAACAGGAAAGAACACAAAATAGCAGCGCCATCTCAACTGCTGCAGTCAGGCTACTGGGAGACCCTGTGGTAGGAGAAGCACTGCTGTGGAAGCTGAAGACAAGACAGCAATTTGAGGATGATGTCACTGATGACCACTGCAAACTGACACCCAAAGAAAGCCTCCTGAGTGCTAGCAGCATATCTAGAAAAACCCAAGGTTGTTATGCCCAACTGTATAAATCAAAGACTGTCTTTACTAGACTCCCTTTCCCCCACAAATCCATCAAATGTACATCAACCGAGCTTTCCCTTAAGAAGAACAAGCAGCCAGAACCTACATCACATCAAATATCTGAATTTGGATTCACCTTTCCCGACCAGAGATGTGATTAGATTTCCAATATGTTAAAAGCAAAAAGAAAACAAGCAAGCAAAAATCAACTGCAGGGTCGTCCAAACAGCTTGGTTGTATCCATTTGATACCACAGTTAGATTATACAGAAAAATCCAGATAACCTTCTTCCTTTCACCCAATCTTTTCATTTACTAATTCACACATATAAAATATATTCTGAAACAATAGTTTTTTAAAAGAAAAAACATATTTAAGGTAAAATTTCTTCCAAAATTAGATAAATGTCTACTACATTTAGAGATAAAACAGAAAGTAATTTTAAAAAATAAAAAATCTGGTTCACTTTTATCAGTCTATCCTGGGCTCTAGCCAGCAATGCAGCTGAAGAGAGGTCTGGACATATGAGGAGGCAGTCAGGGGTCAGTGGATGGAGCCCAGGAGTAAGACCTGTGATCTAATAATGGCTCTGTAAACAGCAGGCTGTGTGACCTGGGGCTGCTCCTCATATGCCTACGCCTTCATTTTGGTAATAATAATCCTTGTGTGTGCGCGCCCATGCGCGTCTCTGTCTGTCTCTCTCTCAAGGGAGGCTAGGCCCCAGGTTAAAACAACACAGGGAGCACCTGTTTCTGAGCTCTACAAAGTCAGGCATCCAAATCACAAGTGTCCCATGTGACTCTAGGTCTCATTCCGCAAGAAGACTAATTCACCTGCTTTCTCCCTATCACTCACCAAGATCTGCCAATTCTTTGATTTTTGAACCTCAGTTATCAGTAAAATAAGAGCTGTGGTAAATGATCTCTACGATCCATTTCCAGCGATAATATTCTACCCTATTTTGAAATACTCAGAATAAATTATTTCATGCTTATTAAATACCTTGCCTTACTTTAACATTAAATAAATAAGATAATATCTTTATAATCAATACCAGGGATCTTCAAATTACAGCCCACAGATTGCCAGCCACCTATTTTATAAATAAAGTTTTACTGCAACATAGCTACACCTATTCCCTTACATGTTAAATAAGTAGCTTTCACATTACAGGAGTAGAGATGAGTAGTTGCCAGTGTGTCTGTATGACCCTTCACATAAAAAGTCTATCAGCCTCTGATCTAGGCGAAGTACCTGAGAGTTGATGCTATTAAAATTATTTCTATTTTCCTATGTGTTTGTAATAATTATAGTCCCACTAATAATTTTCTAAAACTTCTGTTTGCAGAGCATAGGTTTTTTTCTCTGCTCCTAAGCCACAGAGGAGATAGTCCCTATACAGTGAGCTGGGTCAGGAGCCAAGTACTTTTAGCACTCTTCCCAAACGGGAAATAATGTTTTCCTTTGGCTGTCTACCAAAAGCAGTGGCAAAAGCTTCAGATTCCGTTTTCAGGTTGGGAGAAGAATGAGCAAAAAGCAAGTACATTTCCACTTTTCCACCTGTGATGCTAGACCACCCCCCCTACCACCAAGCTAGTGCACTGTATCATTTAAGAGGGTGTTATGGATATATAGATATTGTGGGTTGAACTGTGTCCCGACCACCAAATTCATATGCTGAAGTCCTAACCCCAGCACCTCAGGGTCTTCATAGAGGTAATTAAGTTAAAATGAGGTTTTTTTGTTTTTTTAGCATGGGCCCTAATGCAATATGACTGGATCCTTATAAGCAGAAGAAATTTGGACATAGACATGTACTGATGGAAGACACAAGAAGAAGGCGGTCATCCACAAGCCAAGGAGAAAGTCCTAGAACAGAGCCTTCTCTCACAGCTTTCAGAAGAAACTGACTCTGCCAACACCTTGATCTTGTACTTCCAGCTTCCAAAACTGTGAGAAAATAAATTTTGTTGTTTAAGCCACTCATCTTGTAGTAATTTGTGATGGCAGCCCTAGTAAACTAATACACCAACACTGCAGTCTTTCAAAGGTCACACACTTTAGGTCTAATTCTTAATACCAGAAACACAGTACACATATTTCCTTATTAAGAACTTTATTTTCTAAAAAAGGCCAATTAAATGATTGACTAATGCCTTATTCAACACATTATTTAACCACCTAACACATGCTAGAAACAGCCTGAGGTAAACCTAGGTTTGAAAAATATAAGCATTACATGAATGGCTCCCATAAAAATATCTATATTTAGGCAGTCAGTAAATTTAGTCCTTAAAACAGAAGTTCTTCAACAAAAGTTACTTCCTATACAACTTTTACTAAATGCTAAGTAGATGGGGGTGGGTAGAGTGTAGAGGGGAGCACAGTTCAGACTGTAGCAGAGTTGAGAGTCAGATAGCCTGAACTCCACAGTCAGATAGCCTGGGTCTGAAATGCTGGCTCTAGCTTTTATTAGCAGTATAACTTTCAGCCAGTTACCACATCTCTAAATGCTTTCGTTTCCTTTATCTGTAATAATACCTTCAGAGTTAAGAGGATAAAATGAGGTCATAAATGAAAAAGCTAAATTTAACATAGTACTTGAGATATAGTAAGCACTCACTGCTTCCTATTACTTCGCTCCATTCAATAATAATTGTAAGAGTAATTCTACTAGACTCTAGTGTTACTATATAGATTCTATGGAAGGATTCACTTGTTTGATTACATATAACATGTCAAAAGTTATACCCCTCATCCATGAATCTTAAAAATGCATCATGGGGGGCTTCCCTGGTGGCGCAGTGGTTGAGAATCTGCCTGCCAATGCAGAGGACACGGGTTCGAGCCCTGGTCTGGGAAGATCCCACATGCCACGGAGCAACTGGGCCCGTGAGCCACAATTACTGAGCCTGCGCGTCTGGAGCCTGTGCTCCGCAACAAGAGAGGCTGCGATGGTGAGAGGCCCGCGCACCGCGATGAAGAGTGGTCCCCACTTGCCACAATTAGAGAAAGCCCTCGCAGAGAAACGAAGACCCAACACAGTCATAAATAAATAAATAAATAAATAAAAGAACGTGAATTTCTAAAAAAAAAAAAAAAATGCATCATGGACATCAAGTGAAGCTTCTTCAGGAAGGCTACCAATTCGACTAAAAGAGCGTGTTTGTGTGCATGTCCTTTTGCCTCCTTCTCTCCACTGTTTGTGTCCTAGAATCCCTATCTAACACCCTTTTAGATGATCTAGAGGTCATCCACAGGAGAATCTCCCTTTATAACACAGAAGAACAAGGTAAGGCTGTACTACAGGAGAGACCAAGGAAGAATCTTCATTATTTTTTTTTAAGGGTTTTTTTTTTTTTAATTACGTGTAACACAAAGTTATTTAAGTCAATAAATTTTTAAGGAATTTCACATGTTCTGATTCTTTCCACTGCCAATCACCTTAGTTCCTCCAAACTCATAATCTTCAAGATAAAACAGCCCTTTCAAAAAGAAGTTATCACGTGAGTCAGCCCACAATTCTTTTAGTTAGGCTTCTTTGATCTCCAATGAAATATGGACACACTTCAAAATTCCCCACCTGTAATCTTTGGGATCCAATTTCCTCAAGCGATTTACTTTAGGACCATGTTTACGGTCAGGAGATGGATCTGCCTAGTTCTGAATTTGACACCCTCTAAAAATGTATTAGGTTCAAATTATACTCACTCCTAAGCTATCACACCCTAGAACATTACAGATCATTGGGATATGCCAATACCTAAGATAAAAAGTTTGTTAGGTTTTTCATAGTTTACTTGGCAGCTCTGTCTTGTAGTTCTTTCCCACAGATCTAACAGGTAGTTCTATGAGTAAAGGAAACCACACAGTTAATCTATGAGGCGTTTCCAACGATGTAGGTTTACAGAAAAAGCCCCATCGGGATAGACCTCAACAGTCTTCATTATTTTTGACAGAGCTGCTGGAGATGGAGGGTAAGAGCCAATCACCATCGATCACAACCTAAGAACCTGTGATCCAAGGAGCTGCCAGGTCACCCCAACTATCTGTAGTACATCAAGAATAAAGGAAGCTATGCTACTAGGACTGAAAGAAAACACATTTGGTTTGAGAGCTATGTGAAGAAACAAACGTTAAGTGATGCTAACTTTTTGCCCCTCCCTACTCCAAATAGATGTTCTGGATAAAGCATATTCCTCAATGATATATAATAGCAGTCCAGTGGTTAGGACTCCACGCTTTCACTGCTAACAGCCCGGGTTCAATCCCTGGTAGGGGAACTGAGATCCCACAAGCTGCATGGTGTGGCCAAAAAAAAAAAAAAAAACTTAAAGGATTCAGCACAGGACTAGAGCAAAAATATACAAAAGCAGAGTAAACTGAGCAAAATACAGTTAATAGGTAAATATATTTGAAAGAAATTATCCCAGGAAAGGAGAGGAAGAATTTGTGAACTACTCTTTATACACAACTTCAGAGAAATTAACTTCTGAACAGAGACCTCAAAGAAAAGCTCCAAGAAAGAGGTAAGACAATGCAAAGAGATGAGAGCTGGCAGATCAGGAAAGAGAAAAGGAAAATAAAGCAATCAAAGATAAAAGCCTAGAAACAACAAAAAGCAGAACAGACATGTCTTTCAACACAGTCAAGAATCTGAAGCCACAGCCAGAGTGAATCTTTAAGAAACTAGGTCAGCCTCTGTCCCTCCACCCAAAACTCCCCATTGGTTTTCCACGTCACTTTAAGGGCCAAAGCAACTCTTTACCTGGAACACCCCCAACCTCTGCTTTACCTCCTACTGCTTTTTTTACTTGCCTCCAAACATGCTACACCTCGCGGTGTTTGTTCTTGCTAATCTCTTAATTTCCACTAAACATCTGCACGTATGCAAGGTTCGCTTCCTTATTTGCTGATCTCCTCGAATGTCACTGAATCCTTTCCTGATAACCCAACACAAAATAGCAACTGATCCCCACCCAACATACCATTCCTTTAATTTTTCCATAGCAATTATCAACACATGACAAACTATATATTAACTTGCTACTATCTCCCCCATTAAAACATAAACGCCATAAAGGCTGGGACTTCATTTATTTTATTCACTGCTCTACCACAGCACCTAGAATGGTACCTGCTATGCAGCCAGGCTCATTAAGTATTTGTTGAATGAATGAAGGATAGGTAAAAGGAAATAACTTAAAACTAAATGTAAAGACAAAATTACAATCAGAAAAAAGCTGATAAAGACAGATGAAGGATATCCATTTTAGTAGCAAAACACACTGCAGAAAAATTTACTGATAGAAAAACACACGGAAATAAAACATGCAAAGATGCAATGAAAGATATAAATGAAATAAAAATCCGAATTTCAAAACTAAAAGTGTACATTCACATAATGCCCTAGCAAAAAAAGAATCAACAGATTTAGCCTAGGAAAGTTAGCATGAATTTCAGGGATAAAGAATTGAATCCTACAGGCATCCAGGCAGAAGAGAATGGACTATGGTGGTGGAAAGTGTAATGGGGGGATGGAATGTAAGCAGAGAGGAGCTCAATTCAAGACTTTCACTCAACGCTAGAAGACAGTGGAGTAACATCTACAATGTTGAAAGGAAAAAGCATAAATTGAGAATTTTATAACTAGCTAATCTACCCTTCAGCTAAATAAAAAAAGGAAACGGTCCAAAATAAATAAGATACCATGGAATACAATATCCATGAGCTCTTACAGAAAATATAAAAACAAAAACTACTTGATGATGATGTCTATTCAACCAAGAGACATCAAAATTTAAAAACCTGGGAATAGAGAAGCTATGAATAAGGACAGAGTGTGTGTGTGATAAAACAGTGGGA